>NW_027325968.1:0-300000 GCF_048594095.1 Paramormyrops kingsleyae | reverse complement strand
ACCAGCTAGAGGTCTGAAATTTGGCTTGCATCAACTACTTATGGGTATGAACAAGTGTGCAAAGTCTCATAGAGGGAAGCCTTTCACAACAGATTTGGTGTAATTTTAAATTTATAATTATAGGATATTACCTGCCTCATATTATGCTCAGGTGGGCCTCACCGCTGAACCGTACCAGCTGGAGGTCTGAAATTTGGCAGAAATTAACTACTTCTGTGTCTGAACGACTGTGCAAAGTCTCATGGAGGTAAGCCTTTCACAACAACTTTGGTGTAATTTTAAAGTTTTAATGTATGGATATTATATTCCTCATATTAAGTTCAGCGGGCCCTCACAGCTGAACCATACCAGCTAGTCGTCTGAAATTTGGTATACCTAAACTAGATGTAGGTATGAACATGTTTGCCAAGTTTCATAAGTGTAGCCGTGACCCCTGACCTGCAGTGACCATTTGAATCTGCCAAGGTTGCCAATGTTAAGTGAATGGATGCACCCCACCTATCATTTGACAGGCCATAACTGCATGTAGGAGTAGCCTAGGAAGATGGTTTAAAGTGTTCCTGAAACTAGACAGTCTGCTCTTGAATCACATCTATACATGTCTGTTAAGATTATGCCTTTTTCATTTGAAACAAGCTTGATTTTTATCATAAGTGGCTGCAATGCAGTATGTAGGCCGCGCCATTCCAAATAAAAAATATTTTTCTCTAGTCGGTCCATTGAGATGCATTGGGAGCCATTCCAGAGAAAAAATATTATTCTCTAATCTAAAATGATTGGAGCAGGCTCACCTATCTTTTGTCAGGTGATATTTCTGTGTGGTATAGAAATAGTGGCCTGAAAATCAGTGTTCACACACTAGACATATGTCAGAACATGTATGCAAAGTTTCATCAGTGCAGCCCTCAACAAATAGCTGCAGTGACCTTTTGAATTTCCTAAAGTCACAGATGCAAGACAATGGGGAGATGATTGACTTTATTTTTCAAAAAACATTAGGGGGTGTCACAGCTGACCCGTACCAGCTAGAGGTCTGAAATTTGCCATGCATCAACTACTTATGGGTATGAACAAGTGTGCAAAGTCTCATAGAGGGAAGCCTTTCACAACATCTTTGGTGTAATTTTAAAATTTTAATGTATGGATATTATATGCCTCATATTAAGCTGAGGGGGCCCTCACAGCTGAACCATACCAGATAGAGGTCTGAAATTTGTTGTGCATTAACTACTTTTTGCTATAAACAATTGTGCAAAGTTTCATAGAGGCAAGCCTTTCACAACAACTTTGGTGTAATTTTAAAGTTTTAATGTATGGATATTATATTCCTCATATTAAGTTCAGGGGGCCCTCACAGCTAAACCCTACCAGATAGGGGTGTGAAATTTTGCAAGCACTAACTACTTTTGGTTCTGAAAAAGTGTGCAAAGTCTCATAGAGGGAAGCCTTTCACAACATCGTTGGTGTAATTTTAAAGTTTTAATGTATGGATATTATATTCCTCATATTAAGTTCAGGGGGCCCTCACAGCTAAACCCTACCAGATAGGGGTGTGAAATTTTGCAAGCACTAACTACTTTTGGTTCTGAAAAAGTGTGCAAAGTCTCATAGAGGGAAGCCTTTCACAACATCGTTGGTGTAATTTTAAAAATTTTAATGTATGGATATTATATTCCTCATATTAAGCTCAGGGGTCCCCCACAGCTAAACCCTACCAGATAGGGGTGTGAAATTTTGCAAGCACTAACTACTTTTGGGTCTGAAAAAGTGTGCAAAGTCTCATAGAGGCAAGCCTTTCACAACAAAAATTACACCAAATCTGAGGGGGCCCTCACAGCTGAACCGTACCAGATAGAGGTCTGAAATTTGGCTTGCATCAACTACTTATGGGTATGAACAAGTGTGCAAAGTCTCATAGAGGGAAGCCTTTCACAACAGATTTGGTGTAATTTTAAATTTATAATTATAGGATATTACCTGCCTCATATTATGCTCAGGGGGGCCTCACCGCTGAACCGTACCAGCTGGAGGTCTGAAATTTGGCAGAAATTAACTACTTCTGTGTATTATATTCCTCATATTAAGTTCAGGGGGCCCTCACAGCTAAACCCTACCAGATAGGGGTGTGAAATTTTGCAAGCACTAACTACTTTTGGGTCTGAAAAAGTGTGCAAAGTCTCATAGAGGCAAGCCTTTCACAACATCGTTGGTGTAATTTTAAAGTTTTAATTTATGGATATTATATTCCTCATATTAAACTCAGGGGTCCCCCACAGCTGACCCGTACCAGCTAGAGGTCTGAAATTTGGCTTGCATCAACTACTTATGGGTATGAACAAGTGTGCAAAGTCTCATAGAGGGAAGCCTTTCACAACAGATTTGGTGTAATTTTAAATTTATAATTATAGGATATTACCTGCCTCATATTATGCTCAGGGGGGGCTCACCGCTGAACCGTACTAGCTGACGGTCTGAAATTAGGCCAGAATTAAGTACTTCTGTGTCTGAACGACTGTGCAAAGTCTCATGGAGGTAATCCTTTCACAAAATCTTTGGTGTAATTTTAAAGTTTTAATGTATGGATATTATATTCCTCATATTAAGTTCAGGGGGCCCTCACAGCTAAACCCTACCAGATAGGGGTGTGAAATTTTGCAAGCACTAACTACTTTTGGGTCTGAAAAAGTCTGCAAAGTCTCATAGAGGCAAGCCTTTCACAACATCGTTGGTGTAATTTTAAAGTTTTAATGTATGGATATTATATTCCTCATATTAAGCTCAGGGGTCCCCCACAGCTAAACCCTACCAGATAGGGGTGTGAAATTTTGCAAGCACTAACTACTTTTGGGTCTGAAAAAGTGTGCAAAGTCTCATAGAGGCAAGCCTTTCACAACATCGTTGGTGTAATTTTAAAGTTTTAATTTAAGGATATTATATTCCTTATATTAAGCTCAGGGGTCCCCCACAGCTGAACCGTACGAGCTAGAGGTCTGGAATTTATTGTGCATTAACTACTTTTTGCTATAAACCATTGTGCAAAGTCTCATGGAGGCAAGCCTTTCACAACAGATTTGGTGTAATTTTAAATTTATAATTACAGGATATTATATGCCTCATATTAAGCTGAGGGGGCCCTCACAGCTGAACCGTACCAGATAGAGGTCTGAAATTTGTTGTGCATTAACTACTTTTTGCTATAAACAATTGTGCAAAGTTTCATAGAGGCAAGCCTTTCACAACAACTTTGGTGTAATTTTAAAGTTTTAATTACAGGATATTATCTGCCTCATATTATGCTCAGGGGGGCCTCACAGCTGAACCGTACCAGATAGAGGTCTGAAATTTGTTGTGCATTAACTACTTTTTGCTATAAACCATTGTGCAAAGTCTCATGGAGGTAAGCCTTTCACAACAACTTTGGTGTAATTTTAAATTTTTAATGTATGGATATTATATTCCTCATATTAAGTTCAGCGGGCCCTCACAGCTGAACCATACCAGCTAGTCGTCTGAAATTTGTCTTGCATCAACTACTTATGGGTATGAACAAGTGTGCAAAGTCTCATAGAGGGAAGCCTTTCACAACAGATTTGGTGTAATTTTAAATTTATAATTATAGGATATTATCTGCCTCATATTATGCTCAGGGGGGCCTCACCGCTGAACCGTACTAGCTGAAGGTCTGAAATTAGGCAAGAATTAAGTACTTCTGTGTCTGAACGACTGTGCAAAGTCTCATGGAGGTAAGCCTTTCACAAAATCTTTGGTGTAATTTTAAAGTTTTAATGTATGGATATTATATTCCTCATATTAAGTTCAGGGGGCCCTCACAGCTGAACCATACCAGATAGAGGTCTGAAATTTGTTGTGCATTAACTACTTTTTGGTATAAACAATTGTGCAAAGTCTCATAGAGGCAAGCCTTTCACAACATCGTTGGTGTAATTTTAAATTTTTAATTACAGGATATTATCTGCCTCATATTATGCTCAGGGGGGCCTCACCGCTGAACCGTACCAGCTGGAGGTCTGAAATTTGGCAGAAATTAACTACTTCTGTGTCTGAACGACTGTGCAAAGTCTCATGGAGGTAAGCCTTTCACAACAACTTTGGTGTAATTTTAAAGTTTTAATGTATGGATATTATATTCCTCATATTAAGTTCAGCGGGCCCTCACAGCTGAACCATACCAGCTAGTCGTCTGAAATTTGGCTTGCATCAACTACTTATGGGTATGAAAAAGTGTGCAAAGTCTCATAGAGGGAAGCCTTTCACAACATCGTTGGTGTAATTTTAAAGTTTTAATGTATGGATATTATATTCCTCATATTAAGCTCAGGGGTCCCCCACAGCTAAACCCTACCAGATAGGGGTGTGAAATTTTGCAAGCACTAACTACTTTTGGGTCTGAAAAAGTGTGCAAAGTCTCATAGAGGCAAGCCTTTCACAACATCGTTGGTGTAATTTTAAAATTTTAATTTATGGATATTATATTCCTCATATTAAGCTCAGGGGTCCCCCACAGCTGACCCGTACCAGCTAGAGGTCTGAAATTTGGCTTGCATCAACTACTTATGGGTATGAACAAGTGTGCAAAGTCTCATAGAGGGAAGCCTTTCACAACAGATTTGGTGTAATTTTAAATTTATAATTATAGGATATTACCTGCCTCATATTATGCTCAGGGGGGCCTCACCGCTGAACCGTACTAGCTGAAGGTCTGAAATTAGGCAAGAATTAAGTACTTCTGTGTCTGAACGACTGTGCAAAGTCTCATGGAGGTAATCCTTTCACAAAATCTTTGGTGTAATTTTAAAGTTTTAATGTATGGATATTATATTCCTCATATTAAGTTCAGGGGGCCCTCACAGCTAAACCCTACCAGATAGGGGTGTGAAATTTTGCAAGCACTAACTACTTTTGGGTCTGAAAAAGTCTGCAAAGTCTCATAGAGGCAAGCCTTTCACAACATCGTTGGTGTAATTTTAAAGTTTTAATTTATGGATATTATATTCCTCATATTAAGCTCAGGGGTCCCCCACAGCTGATCCGTACGAGCTAGAGGTCTGGAATTTGTTGTGCATTAACTACTTTTTGCTATAAACCATTGTGCAATGTCTCATGGAGGCAAGCCTTTCACAACAGATTTGGTGTAATTTTAAATTTATAATTACAGGATATTATATGCCTCATATTAAGCTGAGGGGGCCCTCACAGCTGAACCGTACCAGATAGAGGTCTGAAATTTGTTGTGCATTAACTACTTTTTGCTATAAACAATTGTGCAAAGTTTCATAGAGGCAAGCCTTTCACAACAACTTTGGTGTAATTTTAAAGTTTTAATTACAGGATATTATCTGCCTCATATTATGCTCAGGGGGGCCTCACCGCTGAACCGTACCAGCTGGAGCTCTGAAATTTGGCAGAAATTAACTACTTCTGTGTCTGAACGACTGTGCAAAGTCTCATGGAGGTAAGCCTTTCACAACAACTTTGGTGTAATTTTAAAGTTTTAATGTATGGATATTATATTCCTCATATTAAGTTCAGCGGGCCCTCACAGCTGAACCATACCAGCTCGTCGTCTGAAATTTGGTATACCTAAACTAGATGTAGGTTTGAACATGTTTGCCAAGTTTCATAAGTGTAGCCGTGACCCCTGACCTGCAGTGACCATTTGAATCTGCCAAGGTTGCCAATGTTAAGTGAATGGATGCACCCCACCTATCATTTGACAGGCCATAACTGCATGTAGGAGTAGCCTAGGAAGATGCTTAAAAGTGTTCCTGAAACTAGACAGTCTGCTCTTGAATCACATCTATACATGTCTGTTAAGATTATGCCTTTTTCATTTGAAACAAGCTTGATTTTTATCATAAGTGGCTGCAATGCAGTATATAGGCCGCGCCATTCCAAATAAAAAATATTTTTCTCTAGTCGGTCCATTGAGATGCATTGGGAGCCATTCCAGAGAAAAAATATTATTCTCTAATCTAAAATGATTGGAGCAGACCCACCTATCTTTTGTCAGGTGATATTTCTGTGTGGTATAGAAATAGTGGCCTGAAAATCAGTGTTCACACACTAGACATATGTCAGAACATGTATGCAAAGTTTCATCAGTGCAGCCCTCAACAAATAGCTGCAGTGACCTTTTGAATTTCCTAAAGTCACAGATGCAAGACAATGGGGAGATGATTGACTTTATTTTTCAAAAAACATTAGGGGGTGTCACAGCTGACCCGTACCAGCTAGAGGACTGAAATTTGGCAGGCATCAACTACTTATGGGTATGAACAAGTGTGCAAAGTCTCATGGAGGCAAGCCTTTCACAACAGATTTGGTGTAATTTTAAATTTATAATTACAGGATATTATATGCTTCATATTAAGCTGAGGGGGCCCTCACAGCTGAACCATACCAGATAGAGGTCTGAAATTTGTTGTGCATTAACTACTTTTTGCTATAAACAATTGTGCAAAGTTTCATAGAGGCAAGCCTTTCACAACAACTTTGGTGTAATTTTAAAGTTTTAATGTATGGATATTATATTCCTCATATTAAGTTCAGGGGGCCCTCACAGCTAAACCCTACCAGATAGGGGTGTGAAATTTTGCAAGCACTAACTACTTTTGGTTCTGAAAAAGTGTGCAAAGTCTCATAGAGGGAAGCCTTTCACAACATCGTTGGTGTAATTTTAAAGTTTTAATGTATGGATATTATATTCCTCATATTAAGCTCAGGGGTCCCCCACAGCTAAACCCTACCAGATAGGGGTGTGAAATTTTGCAAGCACTAACTACTTTTGGGTCTGAAAAAGTGTGCAAAGTCTCATAGAGGCAAGCCTTTCACAACATCGTTGGTGTAATTTTAAAGTTTTAATTTATGGATATTATATTCCTCATATTAAGCTCAGGGGTCCCCCACAGCTGACCCGTACCAGCTAGAGGTCTGAAATTTGGCTTGCATCAACTACTTATGGGTATGAACAAGTGTGCAAAGTCTCATAGAGGGAAGCCTTTCACAACAGATTTGGTGTAATTTTAAATTTATAATTATAGGATATTACCTGCCTCATATTATGCTCAGGGGGGCCTCACCGCTGAACCGTACTAGCTGAAGGTCTGAAATTAGGCAAGAATTAAGTACTTCTGTGTCTGAACGACTGTGCAAAGTCTCATGGAGGTAATCCTTTCACAAAATCTTTGGTGTAATTTTTAAGTTTTAATGTATGGATATTATATTCCTCATATTAAGTTCAGGGGGCCCTCACAGCTAAACCCTACCAGATAGGGGTGTGAAATTTTGCAAGCACTAACTACTTTTGGGTCTGAAAAAGTCTGCAAAGTCTCATAGAGGCAAGCCTTTCACAACATCGTTGGTGTAATTTTAAAGTTTTAATTTATGGATATTATATTCCTCATATTAAGCTCAGGGGTCCCCCACAGCTGATCCGTACGAGCTAGAGGTCTGGAATTTGTTGTGCATTAACTACTTTTTGCTATAAACCATTGTGCAAAGTCTCATGGAGGCAAGCCTTTCACAACAGATTTGGTGTAATTTTAAATTTATAATTACAGGATATTATATGCCTCATATTAAGCTGAGGGGGCCCTCACAGCTGAACCGTACCAGATAGAGGTCTGAAATTTGTTGTGCATTAACTACTTTTTGCTATAAACAATTGTGCAAAGTCTCATGGAGGCAAGCCTTTCACAACAGATTTGGTGTAATTTTAAATTTATAATTACAGGATATTATATGCCTCATATTAAGCTGAGGGGGCCCTCACAGCTGAACCGTACCAGATAGAGGTCTGAAATTTGTTGTGCATTAACTACTTTTTGCTATAAACCATTGTGCAAAGTCTCATGGAGGCAAGCCTTTCACAACAGATTTGGTGTAATTTTAAATTTATAATTACAGGATATTATATGCCTCATATTAAGCTGAGGGGGCCCTCACAGCTGAACCGTACCAGATAGAGGTCTGAAATTTGTTGTGCATTAACTACTTTTTGCTATAAACAATTGTGCAAAGTTTCATAGAGGCAAGCCTTTCACAACAACTTTGGTGTAATTTTAAAATTTTAATTACAGGATATTATCTGCCTCATATTATGCTCAGGGGGGCCTCACCGCTGAACCGTACCAGCTGGAGCTCTGAAATTTGGCAGAAATTAACTACTTCTGTGTCTGAACGACTGTGCAAAGTCTCATGGAGGTAAGCCTTTCACAACAACTTTGGTGTAATTTTAAAGTTTTAATGTATGGATATTATATTCCTCATATTAAGTTCAGCGGGCCCTCACAGCTGAACCATACCAGCTAGTCGTCTGAAATTTGGTATACCTAAACTAGATGTAGGTATGAACATGTTTGCCAAGTTTCATAAGTGTAGCCGTGACCCCTGACCTGCAGTGACCATTTGAATCTGCCAAGGTTGCCAATGTTAAGTGAATGGATGCACCCCACCTATCATTTGACAGGCCATAACTGCATGTAGGAGTAGCCTAGGAAGATGGTTTAAAGTGTTCCTGAAACTAGACAGTCTGCTCTTGAATCACATCTATACATGTCTGTTAAGATTATGCCTTTTTCATTTGAAACAAGCTTGATTTTTATCATAAGTGGCTGCAATGCAGTATGTAGGCCGCGCCATTCCAAATAAAAAATATTTTTCTCTAGTCGGTCCATTGAGATGCATTGGGAGCCATTCCAGAGAAAAAATATTATTCTCTAATCTAAAATGATTGGAGCAGGCCCACCTATCTTTTGTCAGGTGATATTTCTGTGTGGTATAGAAATAGTGGCCTGAAAATCAGTGGTCACACACTAGACATATGTCAGAACATGTATGCAAAGTTTCATCAGTGCAGCCCTCAACAAATAGCTGCAGTGACCTTTTGAATTTCCTAAAGTCACAGATGCAAGACAATGGGGAGATGATTGACTTTATTTTTCAAAAAACATTAGGGGGTGTCACAGCTGACCCGTACCAGCTAGAGGTCTGAAATTTGGCATGCATCAACTACTTTTGGGTATGAACAAGTGTGCAAAGTCTCATAGAGGGAAGCCTTTCACAACATCTTTGGTGTAATTTTAAAATTTTAATGTATGGATATTATATGCCTCATATTAAGCTGAGGGGGCCCTCACAGCTGAACCATACCAGATAGAGGTCTGAAATTTGTTGTGCATTAACTACTTTTTGCTATAAACAATTGTGCAAAGTTTCATAGAGGCAAGCCTTTCACAACAACTTTGGTGTAATTTTAAAGTTTTAATGTATGGATATTATATTCCTCATATTAAGTTCAGGGGGCCCTCACAGCTAAACCCTACCAGATAGGGGTGTGAAATTTTGCAAGCACTAACTACTTTTGGTTCTGAAAAAGTGTGCAAAGTCTCATAGAGGGAAGCCTTTCACAACATCGTTGGTGTAATTTTAAAGTTTTAATGTATGGATATTATATTCCTCATATTAAGTTCAGGGGGCCCTCACAGCTAAACCCTACCAGATAGGGGTGTGAAATTTTGCAAGCACTAACTACTTTTGGTTCTGAAAAAGTGTGCAAAGTCTCATAGAGGGAAGCCTTTCACAACATCGTTGGTGTAATTTTAAAAATTTTAATGTATGGATATTATATTCCTCATATTAAGCTCAGGGGTCCCCCACAGCTAAACCCTACCAGATAGGGGTGTGAAATTTTGCAAGCACTAACTACTTTTGGGTCTGAAAAAGTGTGCAAAGTCTCATAGAGGCAAGCCTTTCACAACATCGTTGGTGTAATTTTAAAGTTTTAATTTATGGATATTATATTCCTCATATTATGCTCAGGGGTCCCCCACAGCTGACCCGTACCAGCTAGAGGTCTGAAATTTGGCTTGCATCAACTACTTATGGGTATGAACAAGTGTGCAAAGTCTCATAGAGGGAAGCCTTTCACAACAGATTTGGTGTAATTTTAAATTTATAATTATAGGATATTACCTGCCTCATATTATGCTCAGGGGGGCCTCACCGCTGAACCGTACTAGCTGAAGGTCTGAAATTAGGCAAGAATTAAGTACTTCTGTGTCTGAACGACTGTGCAAAGTCTCATGGAGGTAGTCCTTTCACAAAATCTTTGGTGTAATTTTAAAGTTTTAATGTATGGATATTATATTCCTCATATTAAGTTCAGGGGGCCCTCACAGCTAAACCCTACCAGATAGGGGTGTGAAATTTTGCAAGCACTAACTACTTTTGGGTCTGAAAAAGTCTGCAAAGTCTCATAGAGGCAAGCCTTTCACAACATCGTTGGTGTAATTTTAAAGTTTTAATTTATGGATATTATATTCCTCATATTAAGCTCAGGGGTCCCCCACAGCTGATCCGTACGAGCTAGAGGTCTGGAATTTGTTGTGCATTAACTACTTTTTGCTATAAACCATTGTGCAAAGTCTCATGGAGGCAAGCCTTTCACAACAGATTTGGTGTAATTTTAAATTTATAATTACAGGATATTATATGCCTCATATTAAGCTGAGGGGGCCCTCACAGCTGAACCGTACCAGATAGAGGTCTGAAATTTGTTGTGCATTAACTACTTTTTGCTATAAACAATTTTGCAAAGTTTCATAGAGGCAAGCCTTTCACAACAACTTTGGTGTAATTTTAAAGTTTTAATTACAGGATATTATCTGCCTCATATTATGCTCAGGGGGGCCTCACCGCTGAACCGTACCAGCTGGAGCTCTGAAATTTGGCAGAAATTAACTACTTCTGTGTCTGAACGACTGTGCAAAGTCTCATGGAGGTAAGCCTTTCACAACAACTTTGGTGTAATTTTAAAGTTTTAATGTATGGATATTATATTCCTCATATTAAGTTCAGCGGGCCCTCACAGCTGAACCATACCAGCTAGTCGTCTGAAATTTGGTATACCTAAACTAGATGTAGGTATGAACATGTTTGCCAAGTTTCATAAGTGTAGCCGTGACCCCTGACCTGCAGTGACCATTTGAATCTGCCAAGGTTGCCAATGTTAAGTGAATGGATGCACCCCACCTATCATTTGACAGGCCATAACTGCATGTAGGAGTAGCCTAGGAAGATGGTTTAAAGTGTTCCTGAAACTAGACAGTCTGCTCTTGAATCACATCTATACATGTCTGTTAAGATTATGCCTTTTTCATTTGAAACAAGCTTGATTTTTATCATAAGTGGCTGCAATGCAGTATATAGGCCGCGACATTCCAAATAAAAAATATTTTTCTCTAGTCGGTCCATTGAGATGCATTGGGAGCCATTCCAGAGAAAAAATATTATTCTCTAATCTAAAATGATTGGAGCAGACCCACCTATCTTTTGTCAGGTGATATTTCTGTGTGGTATAGAAATAGTGGCCTGAAAATCAGTGTTCACACACTAGACATATGTCAGAACATGTATGCAAAGTTTCATCAGTGCAGCCCTCAACAAATAGCTGCAGTGACCTTTTGAATTTCCTAAAGTCACAGATGCAAGACAATGGGGAGATGATTGACTTTATTTTTCAAAAAACATTAGGGGGTGTCACAGCTGACCCGTACCAGCTAGAGGACTGAAATTTGGCAGGCATCAACTACTTATGGGTATGAACAAGTGTGCAAAGTCTCATGGAGGCAAGCCTTTCACAACAGATTTGGTGTAATTTTAAATTTATAATTACAGGATATTATATGCTTCATATTAAGCTGAGGGGGCCCTCACAGCTGAACCATACCAGATAGAGGTCTGAAATTTGTTGTGCATTAACTACTTTTTGCTATAAACAATTGTGCAAAGTTTCATAGAGGCAAGCCTTTCACAACAACTTTGGTGTAATTTTAAAGTTTTAATTACAGGATATTATCTGCCTCATATTATGCTCAGGGGGGCCTCACCGCTGAACGGTACCAGCTGGAGCTCTGAAATTTGGCAGAAATTAACTACTTCTGTGTCTGAACGACTGTGCAAAGTCTCATAGAGGCAAGCCTTTCACAACATCGTTGGTGTAATTTTAAAGTTTTAATTTATGGATATTATATTCCTCATATTAAGCTCAGGGGTCCCCCACAGCTGACCCGTACCAGCTAGAGGTCTGAAATTTGGCTTGCATCAACTACTTATGGGTATGAACAAGTGTGCAAAGTCTCATAGAGGGAAGCCTTTCACAACAACTTTGGTGTAATTTTAAATTTTAATGTATGGATATTATATTCCTCATATTAAGTTCAGGGGGCCCTCACAGCTAAACCCTACCAGATAGGGGTGTGAAATTTTGCAAGCACTAACTACTTTTGGTTCTGAAAATGTGTGCAAAGGCTCATAGAGGGAAGCCTTTCACAACATCGTTGGTGTAATTTTAAAGTTTTAATTTATGGATATTATATTCCTCATATTAAGCTCAGGGGTCCCCCACAGCTGACCCGTACCAGCTAGAGGTCTGAAATTTGGCTTGCATCAACTACTTATGGGTATGAACAAGTGTGCAAAGTCTCATAGAGGGAAGCCTTTCACAACAGATTTGGTGTAATTTTAAATTTATAATTATAGGATATTACCTGCCTCATATTATGCTCAGGGGGGCCTCACCGCTGAACCGTACTAGCTGAAGGTCTGAAATTAGGCAAGAATTAAGTACTTCTGTGTCTGAACGGGTCTGAAAAAGTCTGCAAAGTCTCATAGAGGCAAGCCTTTCACAACATCGTTGGTGTAATTTTAAAGTTTTAATTTATGGATATTATATTCCTCATATTAAGCTCAGGGGTCCCCCACAGCTGATCCGTACGAGCTAGAGGTCTGGAATTTGTTGTGCATTAACTACTTTTTGCTATAAACCATTGTGCAAAGTCTCATGGAGGCAAGCCTTTCACAACAGATTTGGTGTAATTTTAAATTTATAATTACAGGATATTATATGCCTCATATTAAGCTGAGGGGGCCCTCACAGCTGAACCGTACCAGATAGAGGTCTGAAATTTGTTGTGCATTAACTACTTTTTGCTATAAACAATTGTGCAAAGTTTCATAGAGGCAAGCCTTTCACAACAACTTTGGTGTAATTTTAAAGTTTTAATTACAGGATATTATCTGCCTCATATTATGCTCAGGGGGGCCTCACCGCTGAACCGTACCAGCTGGAGCTCTGAAATTTGGCAGAAATTAACTACTTCTGTGTCTGAACGACTGTGCAAAGTCTCATGGAGGTAAGCCTTTCACAACAACTTTGGTGTAATTTTAAAGTTTTAATGTATGGATATTATATTCCTCATATTAAGTTCAGCGGGCCCTCACAGCTGAACCATACCAGCTAGTCGTCTGAAATTTGGTATACCTAAACTAGATGTAGGTTTGAACATGTTTGCCAAGTTTCATAAGTGTAGCCGTGACCCCTGACCTGCAGTGACCATTTGAATCTGCCAAGGTTGCCAATGTTAAGTGAATGGATGCACCCCACCTATCATTTGACAGGCCATAACTGCATGTAGGAGTAGCCTAGGAAGATGGTTTAAAGTGTTCCTGAAACTAGACAGTCTGCTCTTGAATCACATCTATACATGTCTGTTAAGATTATGCCTTTTTCATTTGAAACAAGCTTGATTTTTATCATAAGTGGCTGCAATGCAGTATATAGGCCGCGACATTCCAAATAAAAAATATTTTTCTCTAGTCGGTCCATTGAGATGCATTGGGAGCCATTCCAGAGAAAAAATATTATTCTCTAATCTAAAATGATTGGAGCAGACCCACCTATCTTTTGTCAGGTGATATTTCTGTGTGGTATAGAAATAGTGGCCTGAAAATCAGTGTTCACACACTAGACATATGTCAGAACATGTATGCAAAGTTTCATCAGTGCAGCCCTCAACAAATAGCTGCAGTGACCTTTTGAATTTCCTAAAGTCACAGATGCAAGACAATGGGGAGATGATTGACTTTATTTTTCAAAAAACATTAGGGGGTGTCACAGCTGACCCGTACCAGCTAGAGGACTGAAATTTGGCAGGCATCAACTACTTATGGGTATGAACAAGTGTGCAAAGTCTCATGGAGGCAAGCCTTTCACAACAGATTTGGTGTAATTTTAAATTTATAATTACAGGATATTATATGCTTCATATTAAGCTGAGGGGGCCCTCACAGCTGAACCATACCAGATAGAGGTCTGAAATTTGTTGTGCATTAACTACTTTTTGCTATAAACAATTGTGCAAAGTTTCATAGAGGCAAGCCTTTCACAACAACTTTGGTGTAATTTTAAAGTTTTAATGTATGGATATTATATTCCTCATATTAAGTTCAGGGGGCCCTCACAGCTAAACCCTACCAGATAGGGGTGTGAAATTTTGCAAGCACTAACTACTTTTGGTTCTGAAAAAGTGTGCAAAGTCTCATAGAGGGAAGCCTTTCACAACAGATTTGGTGTAATTTTAAAGTTTTAATGTATGGATATTATATTCCTCATATTAAGCTCAGGGGTCCCCCACAGCTAAACCCTACCAGATAGGGGTGTGAAATTTTGCAAGCACTAACTACTTTTGGGTCTGAAAAAGTGTGCAAAGTCTCATAGAGGGAAGCCTTTCACAACAGATTTGGTGTAATTTTAAAGTTTTAATGTATGGATATTATATTCCTCATATTAAGCTCAGGGGTCCCCCACAGCTAAACCCTACCAGATAGGGGTGTGAAATTTTGCAAGCACTAACTACTTTTGGGTCTGAAAAAGTGTGCAAAGTGTCATAGAGGCAAGCCTTTCACAACATCGTTGGTGTAATTTTAAAGTTTTAATTTATGGATATTATATTCCTCATATTAAGCTCAGGGGTCCCCCACAGCTGACCCGTACCAGCTAGAGGTCTGAAATTTGGCTTGCATCAACTACTTATGGGTATGAACAAGTGTGCAAAGTCTCATAGAGGGAAGCCTTTCACAACAGATTTGGTGTAATTTTAAATTTATAATTACAGGATATTATATGCTTCATATTAAGCTGAGGGGGCCCTCACAGCTGAACCATACCAGATAGAGGTCTGAAATTTGTTGTGCATTAACTACTTTTTGCTATAAACAATTGTGCAAAGTTTCATAGAGGCAAGCCTTTCACAACAACTTTGGTGTAATTTTAAAGTTTTAATTACAGGATATTATCTGCCTCATATTATGCTCAGGGGGGCCTCACCGCTGAACCGTACCAGCTGGAGCTCTGAAATTTGGCAGAAATTAACTACTTCTGTTTCTGAACGACTGTGCAAAGTCTCATGGAGGTAAGCCTTTCACAACAACTTTGGTGTAATTTTAAATTTTTAATGTATGGATATTATATTCCTCATATTAAGTTCAGCGGGCCCTCACAGCTGAACCATACCAGCTAGTCGTCTGAAATTTGGTATACCTAAACTAGATGTAGGTATGAACATGTTTGCCAAGTTTCATAAGTGTAGCCGTGACCCCTGACCTGCAGTGACCATTTGAATCTGCCAAGGTTGCCAATGTTAAGTGAATGGATGCACCCCACCTATCATTTGACAGGCCATAACTGCATGTAGGAGTAGCCTAGGAAGATGGTTTAAAGTGTTCCTGAAACTAGACAGTCTGCTCTTGAATCACATCTATACATGTCTGTTAAGATTATGCCTTTTTCATTTGAAACAAGCTTGATTTTTATCATAAGTGGCTGCAATGCAGTATATAGGCCGCGACATTCCAAATAAAAAATATTTTTCTCTAGTCGGTCCATTGAGATGCATTGGGAGCCATTCCAGAGAAAAAATATTATTCTCTAATCTAAAATGATTGGAGCAGACCCACCTATCTTTTGTCAGGTGATATTTCTGTGTGGTATAGGAATAGTGGCCTGAAAATCAGTGTTCACACATTAGACATATGTCAGAACATGTATGCAAAGTTTCATCAGTGCAGCCCTCAACAAATAGCTGCAGTGACCTTTTGAATTTCCTAAAGTCACAGATGCAAGACAATGGGGAGATGATTGACTTTATTTTTCAAAAAACATTAGGGGGTGTCACAGCTGACCCGTACCAGCTAGAGGACTGAAATTTGGCAGGCATCAACTACTTATGGGTATGAACAAGTGTGCAAAGTCTCATGGAGGCAAGCCTTTCACAACAGATTTGGTGTAATTTTAAATTTATAATTACAGGATATTACTGTATATGCTTCATATTAAGCTGAGGGGGCCCTCACAGCTGAACCATACCAGATAGAGGTCTGAAATTTGTTGTGCATTAACTACTTTTTGCTATAAACAATTGTGCAAAGTTTCATAGAGGCAAGCCTTTCACAACAACTTTGGTGTAATTTTAAAGTTTTAATGTATGGATATTATATTCCTCATATTAAGTTCAGGGGGCCCTCACAGCTAAACCCTACCAGATAGGAGTGTGAAATTTTGCAAGCACTAACTACTTTTGGTTCTGAAAAAGTGTGCAAAGTCTCATAGAGGGAAGCCTTTCACAACATCGTTGGTGTAATTTTAAAGTTTTAATGTATGGATATTATATTCCTCATATTAAGCTCAGGGGTCCCCCACAGCTAAACCCTACCAGATAGGGGTGTGAAATTTTGCAAGCACTAACTACTTTTGGGTCTGAAAAAGTGTGCAAAGTCTCATAGAGGCAAGCCTTTCACAACATCGTTGGTGTAATTTTAAAGTTTTAATTTATGGATATTATATTCCTCATATTAAGCTCAGGGGTCCCCCACAGCTGACCCGTACCAGCTAGAGGTCTGAAATTTGGCTTGCATCAACTACTTATGGGTATGAACAAGTCTGCAAAGTCTCATAGAGGGAAGCCTTTCACAACAGATTTGGTGTAATTTTAAAATTTTAATGTATGGATATTATATGCCTCATATTAAGCTGAGGGGGCCCTCACAGCTGAACCATACCAGATAGAGGTCTGAAATTTGTTGTGCATTAACTACTTTTTGCTATAAACAATTGTGCAAAGTTTCATAGAGGCAAGCCTTTCACAACAACTTTGGTGTAATTTTAAAGTTTTAATGTATGGATATTATATTCCTCATATTAAGTTCAGGGGGCCCTCACAGCTAAACCCTACCAGATATGGGTGTGAAATTTTGCAAGCACTAACTACTTTTGGTTCTGAAAAAGTGTGCAAAGTCTCATAGAGGGAAGCCTTTCACAACATCGTTGGTGTAATTTTAAAGTTTTAATGTATGGATATTATATTCCTCATATTAAGTTCAGGGGGCCCTCACAGCTAAACCCTACCAGATAGGGGTGTGAAATTTTGCAAGCACTAACTACTTTTGGTTCTGAAAAAGTGTGCAAAGTCTCATAGAGGGAAGCCTTTCACAACATCGTTGGTGTAATTTTAAAGTTTTAATGTATGGATATTATATTCCTCATATTAAGTTCAGGGGGCCCTCACAGCTAAACCCTACCAGATAGGGGTGTGAAATTTTGCAAGCACTAACTACTTTTGGGTCTGAAAAAGTCTGCAAAGTCTCATAGAGGGAAGCCTTTCACAACATCGTTGGTGTAATTTTAAAGTTTTAATGTATGGATATTATATTCCTCATATTAAGCTCAGGGGTCCCCCACAGCTAAACCCTACCAGATAGGGGTGTGAAATTTTGCAAGCACTAACTACTTTTGGGTCTGAAAAAGTGTGCAAAGTCTCATAGAGGCAAGCCTTTCACAACATCGTTGGTGTAATTTTAAAGTTTTAATGTATGGATATTATATTCCTCATATTAAGTTCAGCGGGCCCTCACAGCTGAACCATAAAAGCTAGTCGTCTGAAATTTGGTATACCTAAACTAGATGTAGGTTTGAACATGTTTGCCAAGTTTCATAAGTTTAGCCGTGACCCCTGACCTGCAGTGACCATTTCAATCTGCCAAGGTTGCCAATGTTAAGTGAATGGATGCACCCCACCTATCATTTGACAGGCCATAACTGCATGTAGGAGTAGCCTAGGAAGATGCTTAAAAGTGTTCCTGAAACTAGACAGTCTGCTCTTGAATCACATCTATACATGTCTGTTAAGATTATGCCTTTTTCATTTGAAACAAGCTTGATTTTTATCATAAGTGGCTGCAATGCAGTATATAGGCCGCGACATTCCAAATAAAAAATATTTTTCTCTAGTCGGTCCATTGAGATGCATTGGGAGCCATTCCAGAGAAAAAATATTATTCTCTAATCTAAAATGATTGGAGCAGACCCACCTATCGTTTGTCAGGTGATATTTCTGTGTGGTATAGAAATAGTGGCCTGAAAATCAGTGTTCACACACTAGACATATGTCAGAACATGTATGCAAAGATTCATCAGTGCAGCCCTCAACAAATAGCTGCAGTGACCTTTTGAATTTCCTAAAGTCACAGATGCAAGACAATGGGGAGATGATTGACTTTATTTTTCACACAACATTAGGGGGGGTCATGGCTGAACCATACGAGCTAGGGGTTTGAAATTTGGCATGCATTAACTACTTATTGGTATGAACAAGTGTGCAAAGTCTCATAGAGGTAAGCCTTTCACAACATCTTTGGTGTAATTTTAAATTTATAATTACAGGATATTATATGCTTCATATTAAGCTGAGGGGGCCCTCACAGCTGAACCATACCAGATAGAGGTCTGAAATTTGTTGTGCATTAACTACTTTTTGCTATAAACAATTGTGCAAAGTTTCATAGAGGCAAGCCTTTCACAACAACTTTGGTGTAATTTTAAAGTTTTAATGTATGGATATTATATTCCTCATATTAAGTTCAGGGGGCCCTCACAGCTAAACCCTACCAGATAGGGGTGTGAAATTTTGCAAGCACTAACTACTTTTGGTTCTGAAAAAGTGTGCAAAGTCTCATAGAGGGAAACCTTTCACAACATCGTTGGTGTAATTTTAAAGTTTTAATGTATGGATATTATATTCCTCATATTAAGCTCAGGGGTCCCCCACAGCTAAACCCTACCAGATAGGGGTGTGAAATTTTGCAAGCACTAACTACTTTTGGGTCTGAAAAAGTGTGCAAAGTCTCATAGAGGCAAGCCTTTCACAACATCGTTGGTGTAATTTTAAAGTTTTAATTTATGGATATTATATTCCTCATATTAAGCTCAGGGGTCCCCCACAGCTGACCCGTACCAGCTAGAGGTCTGAAATTTTGCTTGCATCAACTACTTATGGGTATGAACAAGTGTGCAAAGTCTCATAGAGGGAAGCCTTTCACAACAGATTTGGTGTAATTTTAAATTTATAATTATAGGATATTACCTGCCTCATATTATGCTCAGGGGGGCCTCACCGCTGAACCGTACTAGCTGAAGGTCTGAAATTAGGCAAGAATTAAGTACTTCTGTGTCTGAACGACTGTGCAAAGTCTCATGGAGGTAATCCTTTCACAAAATCTTTGGTGTAATTTTAAAGTTTTAATGTATGGATATTATATTCCTCAGATTAAGTTCAGGGGGCCCTCACAGCTAAACCCTACCAGATAGGGGTGTGAAATTTTGCAAGCACTAACTACTTTTGGGTCTGAAAAAGTCTGCAAAGTCTCATAGAGGCAAGCCTTTCACAACATCGTTGGTGTAATTTTAAAGTTTTAATTTATGGATATTATATTCCTCATATTAAGCTCAGGGGTCCCCCACAGCTGATCCGTATGAGCTAGAGGTCTGGAATTTGTTGTGCATTAACTACTTTTTGCTATAAACAATTGTGCAAAGTTTCATAGAGGCAAGCCTTTCACAACAACTTTGGTGTAATTTTAAAGTTTTAATTACAGGATATTATCTGCCTCATATTATGCTCAGGGGGGCCTCACCGCTGAACCGTACCAGCTGGAGCTCTGAAATATGGCAGAAATTAACTACTTCTGTGTCTGAACGACTGTGCAAAGTCTCATGGAGGCAAGCCTTTCACAACAGATTTGGTGTAATTTTAAATTTATAATTACAGGATATTATATGCCTCATATTAAGCTGAGGGGGCCCTCACAGCTGAACCGTACCAGATAGAGGTCTGAAATTTGTTGTGCATTAACTACTTTTTGCTATAAACAATTGTGCAAAGTTTCATAGAGGCAAGCCTTTCACAACAACTTTGGTGTAATTTTAAAGTTTTAATGTATGGATATTATATTCCTCATATTAAGTTCAGGGGGCCCTCACAGCTAAACCCTACCAGATAGGGGTGTGAAATTTTGCAAGCACTAACTACTTTTGGTTCTGAAAAAGTGTGCAAAGTCTCATAGAGGGAAGCCTTTCACAACATCGTTGGTGTAATTTTAAAGTTTTAATGTATGGATATTATATTCCTCATATTAAGTTCAGGGGGCCCTCACAGCTAAACCCTACCAGATAGGGGTGTGAAATTTTGCAAGCACTAACTACTTTTGGTTCTGAAAAAGTGTGCAAAGTCTCATAGAGGGAAGCCTTTCACAACATCGTTGGTGTAATTTTAAAGTTTTAATGTATGGATATTATATTCCTCATATTAAGCTCAGGGGTCCCCCACAGCTAAACCCTACCAGATAGGGGTGTGAAATTTTTCAAGCACTAACTACTTTTGGGTCTGAAAAAGTGTGCAAAGTCTCATAGAGGCAAGCCTTTCACAACATCGTTGGTGTAATTTTAAAGTTTTAATTTATGGATATTATATTCCTCATATTAAGCTCAGGGGTCCCCCACAGCTGACCCGTACCAGCTAGAGGTCTGAAATTTGGCTTGCATCAACTACTTATGGGTATGAACAAGTGTGCAAAGTCTCATAGAGGGAAGCCTTTCACAACAGATTTGGTGTAATTTTAAATTTATAATTATAGGATATTACCTGCCTCATATTATGCTCAGGGGGGCCTCACCGCTGAACCGTACTAGCTGAAGGTCTGAAATTAGGCAAGAATTAAGTACTTCTGTGTCTGAACGACTGTGCAAAGTCTCATGGAGGTAATCCTTTCACAAAATCTTTGGTGTAATTTTAAAGTTTTAATGTATGGATATTATATTCCTCATATTAAGTTCAGGGGGCCCTCACAGCTAAACCCTACCAGATAGGGGTGTGAAATTTTGCAAGCACTAACTACTTTTGGGTCTGAAAAAGTCTGCAAAGTCTCATAGAGGGAAGCCTTTCACAACATCGTTGGTGTAATTTTAAAGTTTTAATGTATGGATATTATATTCCTCATATTAAGCTCAGGGGTCCCCCACAGCTAAACCCTACCAGATAGGGGTGTGAAATTTTGCAAGCACTAACTACTTTTGGGTCTGAAAAAGTGTGCAAAGTCTCATAGAGGCAAGCCTTTCACAACATCGTTGGTGTAATTTTAAAGTTTTAATGTATGGATATTATATTCCTCATATTAAGTTCAGCGGGCCCTCACAGCTGAACCATAAAAGCTAGTCGTCTGAAATTTGGTATACCTAAACTAGATGTAGGTTTGAACATGTTTGCCAAGTTTCATAAGTTTAGCCGTGACCCCTGACCTGCAGTGACCATTTCAATCTGCCAAGGTTGCCAATGTTAAGTGAATGGATGCACCCCACCTATCATTTGACAGGCCATAACTGCATGTAGGAGTAGCCTAGGAAGATGCTTAAAAGTGTTCCTGAAACTAGACAGTCTGCTCTTGAATCACATCTATACATGTCTGTTAAGATTATGCCTTTTTCATTTGAAACAAGCTTGATTTTTATCATAAGTGGCTGCAATGCAGTATATAGGCCGCGACATTCCAAATAAAAAATATTTTTCTCTAGTCGGTCCATTGAGATGCATTGGGAGCCATTCCAGAGAAAAAATATTATTCTCTAATCTAAAATGATTGGAGCAGACCCACCTATCTTTTGTCAGGTGATATTTCTGTGTGGTATAGAAATAGTGGCCTGAAAATCAGTGTTCACACACTAGACATATGTCAGAACATGTATGCAAAGTTTCATCAGTGCAGCCCTCAACAAATAGCTGCAGTGACCTTTTGAATTTCCTAAAGTCACAGATGCAAGACAATGGGGAGATGATTGACTTTATTTTTCAAAAAACATTAGGGGGTGTCACAGCTGACCCGTACCAGCTAGAGGACTGAAATTTGGCAGGCATCAACTACTTATGGGTATGAACAAGTGTGCAAAGTCTCATGGAGGCAAGCCTTTCACAACAGATTTGGTGTAATTTTAAATTTATAATTACAGGATATTATATGCTTCATATTAAGCTGAGGGGGCCCTCACAGCTGAACCATACCAGATAGAGGTCTGAAATTTGTTGTGCATTAACTACTTTTTGCTATAAACAATTGTGCAAAGTTTCATAGAGGCAAGCCTTTCACAACAACTTTGGTGTAATTTTAAAGTTTTAATGTATGGATATTATATTCCTCATATTAAGTTCAGGGGGCCCTCACAGCTAAACCCTACCAGATAGGGGTGTGAAATTTTGCAAGCACTAACTACTTTTGGTTCTGAAAAAGTGTGCAAAGTCTCATAGAGGGAAACCTTTCACAACATCGTTGGTGTAATTTTAAAGTTTTAATGTATGGATATTATATTCCTCATATTAAGCTCAGGGGTCCCCCACAGCTAAACCCTACCAGATAGGGGTGTGAAATTTTGCAAGCACTAACTACTTTTGGGTCTGAAAAAGTGTGCAAAGTCTCATAGAGGCAAGCCTTTCACAACATCGTTGGTGTAATTTTAAAGTTTTAATTTATGGATATTATATTCCTCATATTAAGCTCAGGGGTCCCCCACAGCTGACCCGTACCAGCTAGAGGTCTGAAATTTGGCTTGCATCAACTACTTATGGGTATGAACAAGTGTGCAAAGTCTCATAGAGGGAAGCCTTTCACAACAGATTTGGTGTAATTTTAAATTTATAATTATAGGATATTACCTGCCTCATATTATGCTCAGGGGGGCCTCACCGCTGAACCGTACTAGCTGAAGGTCTGAAATTAGGCAAGAATTAAGTACTTCTGTGTCTGAACGACTGTGCAAAGTCTCATGGAGGTAATCCTTTCACAAAATCTTTGGTGTAATTTTAAAGTTTTAATGTATGGATATTATATTCCTCAGATTAAGTTCAGGGGGCCCTCACAGCTAAACCCTACCAGATAGGGGTGTGAAATTTTGCAAGCACTAACTACTTTTGGGTCTGAAAAAGTCTGCAAAGTCTCATAGAGGCAAGCCTTTCACAACATCGTTGGTGTAATTTTAAAGTTTTAATTTATGGATATTATATTCCTCATATTAAGCTCAGGGGTCCCCCACAGCTGATCCGTATGAGCTAGAGGTCTGGAATTTGTTGTGCATTAACTACTTTTTGCTATAAACAATTGTGCAAAGTTTCATAGAGGCAAGCCTTTCACAACAACTTTGGTGTAATTTTAAAGTTTTAATTACAGGATATTATCTGCCTCATATTATGCTCAGGGGGGCCTCACCGCTGAACCGTACCAGCTGGAGCTCTGAAATATGGCAGAAATTAACTACTTCTGTGTCTGAACGACTGTGCAAAGTCTCATGGAGGCAAGCCTTTCACAACAGATTTGGTGTAATTTTAAATTTATAATTACAGGATATTATATGCCTCATATTAAGCTGAGGGGGCCCTCACAGCTGAACCGTACCAGATAGAGGTCTGAAATTTGTTGTGCATTAACTACTTTTTGCTATAAACAATTCTGCAAAGTTTCATAGAGGCAAGCCTTTCACAACAACTTTGGTGTAATTTTAAAGTTTTAATTACAGGATATTATCTGCCTCATATTATGCTCAGGGGGGCCTCACCGCTGAACCGTACCAGCTGGAGCTCTGAAATATGGCAGAAATTAACTACTTCTGTGTCTGAACGACTGTGCAAAGTCTCATGGAGGTAAGCCTTTCACAACAACTTTGGTGTAATTTTAAAGTTTTAATGTATGGATATTATATTCCTCATATTAAGTTCAGCGGGCCCTCACAGCTGAACCATACCAGCTAGTCGTCTGAAATTTGGTATACCTAAACTAGATGTAGGTATGAACATGTTTGCCAAGTTTCATAAGTGTAGCCGTGACCCCTGACCTGCAGTGACCATTTGAATCTGCCAAGGTTGCCAATGTTAAGTGAATGGATGCACCCCACCTTTCATTTGACAGGCCATAACTGCATGTAGGAGTAGCCTAGGAAGATGCTTAAAAGTGTTCCTGAAACTAGACAGTCTGCTCTTGAATCACATCTATACATGTCTGTTAAGATTATGTCTTTTTCATTTGAAACAAGCTTGATTTTTATCATAAGTGGCTGCAATGCAGTATATAGGCCGCGACATTCCAAATAAAAAATATTTTTCTCTAGTCGGTCCATTGAGATGCATTGGGAGCCATTCCAGAGAAAAAATATTATTCTCTAATCTAAAATGATTGGAGCAGACCCACCTATCTTTTGTCAGGTGATATTTCTGTGTGGTATAGAAATAGTGGCCTGAAAATCAGTGTTCACACACTAGACATATGTCAGAACATGTATGCAAAGTTTCATCAGTGCAGCCCTCAACAAATAGCTGCAGTGACCTTTTGAATTTCCTAAAGTCACAGATGCAAGACAATGGGGAGATGATTGACTTTATTTTTCAAAAAACATTAGGGGGTGTCACAGCTGACCCGTACCAGCTAGAGGACTGAAATTTGGCAGGCATCAACTACTTATGGGTATGAACAAGTGTGCAAAGTCTCATGGAGGCAAGCCTTTCACAACAGATTTGGTGTAATTTTAAATTTATAATTACAGGATATTATATGCTTCATATTAAGCTGAGGGGGCCCTCACAGCTGAACCATACCAGATAGAGGTCTGAAATTTGTTGTGCATTAACTACTTTTTGCTATAAACAATTGTGCAAAGTTTCATAGAGGCAAGCCTTTCACAACAACTTTGGTGTAATTTTAAAGTTTTAATGTATGGATATTATATTCCTCATATTAAGTTCAGGGGGCCCTCACAGCTAAACCCTACCAGATAGGGGTGTGAAATTTTGCAAGCACTAACTACTTTTGGTTCTGAAAAAGTGTGCAAAGTCTCATAGAGGGAAGCCTTTCACAACATCGTTGGTGTAATTTTAAAGTTTTAATGTATGGATATTATATTCCTCATATTAAGTTCAGGGGGCCCTCACAGCTAAACCCTACCAGATAGGGGTGTGAAATTTTGCAAGCACTAACTACTTTTGGTTCTGAAAAAGTGTGCAAAGTCTCATAGAGGGAAGCCTTTCACAACATCGTTGGTGTAATTTTAAAGTTTTAATGTATGGATATTATATTCCTCATATTAAGCTCAGGGGTCCCCCACAGCTAAACCCTACCAGATAGGGGTGTGAAATTTTGCAAGCACTAACTACTTTTGGGTCTGAAAAAGTGTGCAAAGTCTCATAGAGGCAAGCCTTTCACAACATCGTTGGTGTAATTTTAAAGTTTTAATTTATGGATATTATATTCCTCATATTAAGCTCAGGGGTCCCCCACAGCTGACCCGTACCAGCTAGAGGTCTGAAATTTTGCTTGCATCAACTACTTATGGGTATGAACAAGTGTGCAAAGTCTCATAGAGGGAAGCCTTTCACAACAGATTTGGTGTAATTTTAAATTTATAATTATAGGATATTACCTGCCTCATATTATGCTCAGGGGGGCCTCACCGCTGAACCGTACTAGCTGAAGGTCTGAAATTAGGCAAGAATTAAGTACTTCTGTGTCTGAACGACTGTGCAAAGTCTCATGGAGGTAATCCTTTCACAAAATCTTTGGTGTAATTTTAAAGTTTTAATGTATGGATATTATATTCCTCATATTAAGTTCAGGGGGCCCTCACAGCTAAACCCTACCAGATAGGGGTGTGAAATTTTGCAAGCACTAACTACTTTTGGGTCTGAAAAAGTCTGCAAAGTCTCATAGAGGCAAGCCTTTCACAACATCGTTGGTGTAATTTTAAAGTTTTAATTTATGGATATTATATTCCTCATATTAAGCTCAGGGGTCCCCCACAGCTGATCCGTACGAGCTAGAGGTCTGGAATTTGTTGTGCATTAACTACTTTTTGCTATAAACCATTGTGCAAAGTCTCATGGAGGCAAGCCTTTCACAACAGATTTGGTGTAATTTTAAATTTATAATTACAGGATATTATATGCCTCATATTAAGCTGAGGGGGCCCTCACAGCTGAACCGTACCAGATAGAGGTCTGAAATTTGTTGTGCATTAACTACTTTTTGCTATAAACAATTGTGCAAAGTCTCATGGAGGCAAGCCTTTCACAACAGATTTGGTGTAATTTTAAATTTATAATTACAGGATATTATATGCCTCATATTAAGCTGAGGGGGCCCTCACAGCTGAACCGTACCAGATAGAGGTCTGAAATTTGTTGTGCATTAACTACTTTTTGCTATAAACCATTGTGCAAAGTCTCATGGAGGCAAGCCTTTCACAACAGATTTGGTGTAATTTTAAATTTATAATTACAGGATATTATATGCCTCATATTAAGCTGAGGGGGCCCTCACAGCTGAACCGTACCAGATAGAGGTCTGAAATTTGTTGTGCATTAACTACTTTTTGCTATAAACAATTGTGCAAAGTCTCATGGAGGCAAGCCTTTCACAACAGATTTGGTGTAATTTTAAATTTATAATTACAGGATATTATATGCCTCATATTAAGCTCAGGGGTCCCCCACAGCTGACCCGTACCAGCTAGAGGTCTGAAATTTGGCTTGCATCAACTACTTATGGGTATGAACAAGTGTGCAAAGTCTCATAGAGGGAAGCCTTTCACAACAGATTTGGTGTAATTTTAAATTTATAATTATAGGATATTACCTGCCTCATATTATGCTCAGGGGGGCCTCACCGCTGAACCGTACCAGCTGGAGGTCTGAAATTTGGCAGAAATTAACTACTTCTGTGTCTGAACGACTGTGCAAAGTCTCATGGAGGTAAGCCTTTCACAACAACTTTGGTGTAATTTTAAAGTTTTAATGTATGGATATTATATTCCTCATATTAAGTTCAGCGGGCCCTCACAGCTGAACCATACCAGCTAGTCGTCTGAAATTTGGTATACCTAAACTAGATGTAGGTATGAACATGATTGCCAAGTTTCATAAGTGTAGCCGTGACCCCTGACCTGCAGTGACCATTTGAATCTGCCAAGGTTGCCAATGTTAAGTGAATGGATGCACCCCACCTATCATTTGACAGGCCATAACTGCATGTAGGAGTAGCCTAGGAAGATGGTTTAAAGTGTTCCTGAAACTAGACAGTCTGCTCTTGAATCACATCTATACATGTCTGTTAAGATTATGCCTTTTTCATTTGAAACAAGCTTGATTTTTATCATAAGTGGCTGCAATGCAGTATGTAGGCCGCGCCATTCCAAATAAAAAATATTTTTCTCTAGTCGGTCCATTGAGATGCATTGGGAGCCATTCCAGAGAAAAAATATTATTCTCTAATCTAAAATGATTGGAGCAGGCCCACCTATCTTTTGTCAGGTGATATTTCTGTGTGGTATAGAAATAGTGGCCTGAAAATCAGTGTTCACACACTAGACATATGTCAGAACATGTATGCAAAGTTTCATCAGTGCAGCCCTCAACAAATAGCTGCAGTGACCTTTTGAATTTCCTAAAGTCACAGATGCAAGACAATGGGGAGATGATTGACTTTATTTTTCAAAAAACATTAGGGGGTGTCACAGCTGACCCGTACCAGCTAGAGGTCTGAAATTTGGCATGCATCAACTACTTATGGGTATGAACAAGTGTGCAAAGTCTCATAGAGGGAAGCCTTTCACAACATCTTTGGTGTAATTTTAAAATTTTAATGTATGGATATTATATGCCTCATATTAAGCTGAGGGGGCCCTCACAGCTGAACCATACCAGATAGAGGTCTGAAATTTGTTGTGCATTAACTACTTTTTGCTATAAACAATTGTGCAAAGTTTCATAGAGGCAAGCCTTTCACAACAACTTTGGTGTAATTTTAAAGTTTTAATGTATGGATATTATATTCCTCATATTAAGTTCAGGGGGCCCTCACAGCTAAACCCTACCAGATAGGGGTGTGAAATTTTGCAAGCACTAACTACTTTTGGTTCTGAAAAAGTGTGCAAAGTCTCATAGAGGGAAGCCTTTCACAACATCGTTGGTGTAATTTTAAAGTTTTAATGTATGGATATTATATTCCTCATATTAAGTTCAGGGGGCCCTCACAGCTAAACCCTACCAGATAGGGGTGTGAAATTTTGCAAGCACTAACTACTTTTGGTTCTGAAAAAGTGTGCAAAGTCTCATAGAGGGAAGCCTTTCACAACATCGTTGGTGTAATTTTAAAGTTTTAATGTATGGATATTATATTCCTCATATTAAGCTCAGGGGTCCCCCACAGCTAAACCCTACCAGATAGGGGTGTGAAATTTTGCAAGCACTAACTACTTTTGGGTCTGAAAAAGTGTGCAAAGTCTCATAGAGGCAAGCCTTTCACAACATCGTTGGTGTAATTTTAAAGTTTTAATTTATGGATATTATATTCCTCATATTAAGCTCAGGGGTCCCCCACAGCTGACCCGTACCAGCTAGAGGTCTGAAATTTGGCTTGCATCAACTACTTATGGGTATGAACAAGTGTGCAAAGTCTCATAGAGGGAAGCCTTTCACAACAGATTTGGTGTAATTTTAAATTTATAATTATAGGATATTACCTGCCTCATATTATGCTCAGGGGGGCCTCACCGCTGAACCGTACTAGCTGAAGGTCTGAAATTAGGCAAGAATTAAGTACTTCTGTGTCTGAACGACTGTGCAAAGTCTCATGGAGGTAATCCTTTCACAAAATCTTTGGTGTAATTTTAAAGTTTTAATGTATGGATATTATATTCCTCATATTAAGTTCAGGGGGCCCTCACAGCTAAACCCTACCAGATAGGGGTGTGAAATTTTGCAAGCACTAACTACTTTTGGGTCTGAAAAAGTCTGCAAAGTCTCATAGAGGGAAGCCTTTCACAACAGATTTGGTGTAATTTTAAATTTATAATTATAGGATATTACCTGCCTCATATTATGCTCAGGGGGGCCTCACCGCTGAACCGTACCAGCTGGAGGTCTGAAATTTGGCAGAAATTAACTACTTCTGTGTCTGAACGACTGTGCAAAGTCTCATAGAGGGAAGCCTTTCACAACATCGTTGGTGTAATTTTAAAGTTTTAATGCATGGATATTATATTCCTCATATTAAGCTCAGGGGTCCCCCACAGCTAAACCCTACCAGATAGGGGTGTGAAATTTTGCAAGCACTAACTACTTTTGGGTCTGAAAAAGTGTGCAAAGTCTCATAGAGGCAAGCCTTTCACAACATCGTTGGTGTAATTTTAAAGTTTTAATTTATGGATATTATATTCCTCATATTAAGCTCAGGGGTCCCCCACAGCTGACCCGTACCAGCTAGAGGTCTGAAATTTGGCTTGCATCAACTACTTATGGGTATGAACAAGTGTGCAAAGTCTCATAGAGGGAAGCCTTTCACAACAGATTTGGTGTAATTTTAAATTTATAATTATAGGATATTACCTGCCTCATATTATGCTCAGGGGGGCCTCACCGCTGAACCGTACCAGCTGGAGGTCTGAAATTTGGCAGACATTAACTACTTCTGTGTCTGAACGACTGTGCAAAGTCTCATGGAGGTAAGCCTTTCACAACAACTTTGGTGTAATTTTAAAGTTTTAATGTATGGATATTATATTCCTCATATTAAGTTCAGCGGGCCCTCACAGCTGAACCATACCAGCTAGTCGTCTGAAATTTGGTATACCTAAACTAGATGTAGGTATGAACATGTTTGCCAAGTTTCATAAGTGTAGCCGTGACCCCTGACCTGCAGTGACCATTTGAATCTGCCAAGGTTGCCAATGTTAAGTGAATGGATGCACCCCACCTATCATTTGACAGGCCATAACTGCATGTAGGAGTAGCCTAGGAAGATGGTTTAAAGTGTTCCTGAAACTAGACAGTCTGCTCTTGAATCACATCTATACATGTCTCTTAAAATTATGCCTTTTTCATTTGAAACAAGCTTGATTTTTATCATAAGTGGCTGCAATGCAGTATATAGGCCGCGCCATTCCAAATAAAAAATATTTTTCTCTAGTCGGTCCATTGAGATGCATTGGGAGCCATTCCAGAGAAAAAATATTATTCTCTAATCTAAAATGATTGGAGCAGACCCACCTATCTTTTGTCAGGTGATATTTCTGTGTGGTATAGAAATAGTGTTCACACACTAGACATATGTCAGAACATGTATGCAAAGTTTCATCAGTGCAGCCCTCAACAAATAGCTGCAGTGACCTTTTGAATTTCCTAAAGTCACAGATGCAAGACAATGGGGAGATGATTGTCTTTATTTTTCAAAAAACATTAGGGGGTGTCACAGCTGACCCGTACCAGCTAGAGGACTGAAATTTGGCAGGCATCAACGACTTATGGGTATGAACAAGTGTGCAAAGTCTCATGGAGGCAAGCCTTTCACAACAGATTTGGTGTAATTTTAAATTTATAATTACAGGATATTATATGCCTCATATTAAGCTGAGGGGGCCCTCACAGCTGAACCATACCAGATAGAGGTCTGAAATTTGTTGTGCATTAACTACTTTTTGCTATAAACAATTGTGCAAAGTTTCATAGAGGCAAGCCTTTCACAACAACTTTGGTGTAATTTTAAAGTTTTAATGTATGGATATTATATTCCTCATATTAAGTTCAGGGGGCCCTCACAGCTAAACCCTACCAGATAGGGGTGTGAAATTTTGCAAGCACTAACTACTTTTGGTTCTGAAAAAGTGTGCAAAGTCTCATAGAGGGAAGCCTTTCACAACATCGTTGGTGTAATTTTAAAGTTTTAATGCATGGATATTATATTCCTCATATTAAGCTCAGGGGTCCCCCACAGCTGAACCATACCAGCTAGTCGTCTGAAATTTGGTATACCTAAACTAGATGTAGGTATGAACATGTTTGCCAAGTTTCATAAGTGTAGCCCTGACCTCTGACCTGCAGTGACCATTTGAATCTGCCAAGGTTGCCAATGTTAAGTGAATGGATGCACCCCACCTATCATTTGACAGGCCATAACTGCATGTAGGAGTAGCCTAGGAAGATGGTTTAAAGTGTTCCTGAAACTAGATAGTCTGCTCTTGAATCACATCTATACATGTCTGTTAAGATTATGCCTTTTTCATTTGAAACAAGCTTGATTTTTATCATAAGTGGCTGCAATGCAGTATGTAGGCCGCGCCATTCCAAATAAAAAATATTTTTCTCTAGTCGGTCCATTGAGATGCATTGGGAGCCATTCCAGAGAAAAAATATTATTCTCTAATCTAAAATGATTGGAGCAGGCCCACCTATCTTTTGTCAGGTGATATTTCTGTGTGGTATAGAAATAGTGGCCTGAAAATCAGTGGTCACACACTAGACATATGTCAGAACATGTATGCAAAGTTTCATCAGTGCAGCCCTCAACAAATAGCTGCAGTGACCTTTTGAATTTCCTAAAGTCACAGATGCAAGACAATGGGGAGATGATTGACTTTATTTTTCAAAAAACATTAGGGGGTGTCACAGCTGACCCGTACCAGCTAGAGGACTGAAATTTGGCAGGCATCAACTACTTATGGGTATGAACAAGTGTGCAAAGTCTCATGGAGGCAAGCCTTTCTCAACAGATTTGGTGTAATTTTAAATTTATAATTACAGGATATTATATGCCTCATATTAAGCTGAGGGGGCCCTCACAGCTGAACCATACCAGATAGAGGTCTGAAATTTGTTGTGCATTAACTACTTTTTGGTATAAACAATTGTGCAAAGTTTCATAGAGGCAAGCCTTTCACAACAACATTGGTGTAATTTTAAAGTTTTAATGTATGGATATTATATTCCTCATATTAAGTTCAGGGGGCCCTCACAGCTAAACCCTACCAGATAGGGGTGTGAAATTTTGCAAGCACTAACTACTTTTGGGTCTGAAAAAGTGTGCAAAGTGTCATAGAGGCAAGCCTTTCACAACATCGTTGGTGTAATTTTAAAGTTTTAATTTATGGATATTATATTCCTCATATTAAGCTCAGGGGTCCCCCACAGCTGACCCGTACCAGCTAGAGGTCTTAAATTTGGCTTGCATCAACTACTTATGGGTATGAACAAGTGTGCAAAGTCTCATAGAGGGAAGCCTTTCACAACAGATTTGGTGTAATTTTAAATGTATAATTATAGGATATTACCTGCCTCATATTATGCTCAGGGGGGCCTCACCGCTGAACCGTACTAGCTGAAGGTCTGAAATTAGGCAAGAATTAAGTACTTCTGTGTCTGAACGACTGTGCAAAGTCTCATGGAGGTAATCCTTTCACAAAATCTTTGGTGTAATTTTAAAGTTTTAATTTATGGATATTATATTCCTCATATTAAGCTCAGGGGTCCCCCACAGCTGATCCGTACGAGCTAGAGGTCTGGAATTTGTTGTGCATTAACTACTTTTTGCTATAAACCATTGTGCAAAGTCTCATGGAGGCAAGCCTTTCACAACAGATTTGGTGTAATTTTAAATTTATAATTACAGGATATTATATGCCTCATATTAAGCTGAGGGGGCCCTCACAGCTGAACCGTACCAGATAGAGGTCTGAAATTTGTTGTGCATTAACTACTTTTTGCTATAAACAATTGTGCAAAGTCTCATGGAGGCAAGCCTTTCACAACAGATTTGGTGTAATTTTAAATTTATAATTACAGGATATTATATGCCTCATATTAAGCTCAGGGGTCCCCCACAGCTGACCCGTACCAGCTAGAGGTCTGAAATTTGGCTTGCATCAACTACTTATGGGTATGAACAAGTGTGCAAAGTCTCATAGAGGGAAGCCTTTCACAACAGATTTGGTGTAATTTTAAATTTATAATTATAGGATATTACCTGCCTCATATTATGCTCAGGGGGGCCTCACCGCTGAACCGTACCAGCTGGAGGTCTGAAATTTGGCAGAAATTAACTACTTCTGTGTCTGAACGACTGTGCAAAGTCTCATGGAGGTAAGCCTTTCACAACAACTTTGGTGTAATTTTAAAGTTTTAATGTATGGATATTATATTCCTCATATTAAGTTCAGCGGGCCCTCACAGCTGAACCATACCAGCTAGTCGTCTGAAATTTGGTATACCTAAACTAGATGTAGGTATGAACATGATTGCCAAGTTTCATAAGTGTAGCCGTGACCCCTGACCTGCAGTGACCATTTGAATCTGCCAAGGTTGCCAATGTTAAGTGAATGGATGCACCCCACCTATCATTTGACAGGCCATAACTGCATGTAGGAGTAGCCTAGGAAGATGGTTTAAAGTGTTCCTGAAACTAGACAGTCTGCTCTTGAATCACATCTATACATGTCTGTTAAGATTATGCCTTTTTCATTTGAAACAAGCTTGATTTTTATCATAAGTGGCTGCAATGCAGTATGTAGGCCGCGCCATTCCAAATAAAAAATATTTTTCTCTAGTCGGTCCATTGAGATGCATTGGGAGCCATTCCAGAGAAAAAATATTATTCTCTAATCTAAAATGATTGGAGCAGGCCCACCTATCTTTTGTCAGGTGATATTTCTGTGTGGTATAGAAATAGTGGCCTGAAAATCAGTGTTCACACACTAGACATATGTCAGAACATGTATGCAAAGTTTCATCAGTGCAGCCCTCAACAAATAGCTGCAGTGACCTTTTGAATTTCCTAAAGTCACAGATGCAAGACAATGGGGAGATGATTGACTTTATTTTTCAAAAAACATTAGGGGGTGTCACAGCTGACCCGTACCAGCTAGAGGTCTGAAATTTGGCATGCATCAACTACTTATGGGTATGAACAAGTGTGCAAAGTCTCATAGAGGGAAGCCTTTCACAACATCTTTGGTGTAATTTTAAAATTTTAATGTATGGATATTATATGCCTCATATTAAGCTGAGGGGGCCCTCACAGCTGAACCATACCAGATAGAGGTCTGAAATTTGTTGTGCATTAACTACTTTTTGCTATAAACAATTGTGCAAAGTTTCATAGAGGCAAGCCTTTCACAACAACTTTGGTGTAATTTTAAAGTTTTAATGTATGGATATTATATTCCTCATATTAAGTTCAGGGGGCCCTCACAGCTAAACCCTACCAGATAGGGGTGTGAAATTTTGCAAGCACTAACTACTTTTGGTTCTGAAAAAGTGTGCAAAGTCTCATAGAGGCAAGCCTTTCACAACATCGTTGGTGTAATTTTAAAGTTTTAATGTATGGATATTATATTCCTCATATTAAGTTCAGGGGGCCCTCACAGCTAAACCCTACCAGATAGGGGTGTGAAATTTTGCAAGCACTAACTACTTTTGGTTCTGAAAAAGTGTGCAAAGTCTCATAGAGGGAAGCCTTTCACAACATCGTTGGTGTAATTTTAAAGTTTTAATTTATGGATATTATATTCCTCATATTAAGCTCAGGGGTCCCCCACAGCTAAACCCTACCAGATAGGGGTGTGAAATTTTGCAAGCACTAACTACTTTTGGGTCTGAAAAAGTGTGCAAAGTCTCATAGAGGCAAGCCTTTCACAACATCGTTGGTGTAATTTTAAATTTTTAATGTATGGATATTATATTCCTCATATTAAGTTCAGCGGGCCCTCACAGCTGAACCATACCTGCTAGTCGTCTGAAATTTGGTATACCTAAACTAGATGTAGGTATGAACATGTTTGCCAAGTTTCATAAGTGTAGCCGTGACCCCTGACCTGCAGTGACCATTTGAATCTGCCAAGGTTGCCAATGTTAAGTGAATGGATGCACCCCACCTATCATTTGACAGGCCATAACTGCATGTAGGAGTAGCCTAGGAAGATGGTTTAAAGTGTTCCTGAAACTAGACAGTCTGCTCTTGAATCACATCTATACATGTCTCTTAAAATTATGCCTTTTTCATTTGAAACAAGCTTGATTTTTATCATAAGTGGCTGCAATGCAGTATATAGGCCGCGCCATTCCAAATAAAAAATATTTTTCTCTAGTCGGTCCATTGAGATGCATTGGGAGCCATTCCAGAGAAAAAATATTATTCTCTAATCTAAAATGATTGGAGCAGACCCACCTATCTTTTGTCAGGTGATATTTCTGTGTGGTATAGAAATAGTGGCCTGAAAATCAGTGTTCACACACTAGACATATGTCAGAACATGTATGCAAAGTTTCATCAGTGCAGCCCTCAACAAATAGCTGCAGTGACCTTTTGAATTTCCTAAAGTCACAGATGCAAGACAATGGGGAGATGATTGACTTTATTTTTCAAAAAACATTAGGGGGTGTCACAGCTGACCCGTACCAGCTAGAGGTCTGAAATTTGGCAGGCATCAACTACTTATGAGTATGAACAAGTGTGCAAAGTCTCATGGAGGCAAGCCTTTCACAACAGATCTGGTGTAATTTTAAATTTATAATTACAGGATAATATATGCCTCATATTAAGCTGAGGGGGCCCTCACAGCTGAACCATACCAGATAGAGGTCTGAAATTTGTTGTGCATTAACTACTTTTTGGTATAAACAATTGTGCAAAGTTTCATAGAGGCAAGCCTTTCACAACAACTTTGGTGTAATTTTAAAGTTTTAATGTATGGATATTATATTCCTCATATTAAGTTCAGCGGGCCCTCACAGCTAAACCCTACCAGATAGGGGTGTGAAATTTTGCAAGCACTAACTACTTTTGGGTCTGAAAAAGTGTGCAAAGTCTCATAGAGGCAAGCCTTTCACACCATCTTTGGTGTAATTTTAAATTTATAATTATAGGATATTATCTGCCTCATATTATGCTCAGGGGGGGGCTCACCGCTGAACCGTACTTGCTGAAGGTCTGAAATTCGGCATGCTAGGACTAGACACATATGGAAACAAGTGTGCTACAGCTCAAGGGTGTACACCACACAATATATGATTATTTAAAATGATAAAAGTCACCAATACAAGTCAATGGGGTGCTGTTTAAGTGCAGTGCTGAAATGAAGCCGAGGGGGCATCACAGCTGAACCGTATAAGCTAGGAGTCTGAAATTTGGCAAAGCCAGACTAGATGCGTACCTGAATGAGTGTGCCACATTTTATGCCTACAGCCTGCAGTGACCTTTTTAATTTCCCAAGGTCGCCTATGTAAGTGAATGGAACCAACCCACCTGTCATTTGACAGCCCATAACTCCATGTAAAAGTGACGTATGAAGATGTTTCAAAGTGTTTCTGAAACTGGACAGTCTGCTGCTTTATCCCATCTATACATGTCTGTTAAGATTATGCTTCTTTCATTTGAAACCAGCTGGATTTTTGTCATAATTGGCTGCAATGCAGTATGTAGGCCACACCGTTCCAAATAAAAAATATTATTCTCTAGTCGGTCCATTGAGATGCATTGGGAGGCATTCCAGAAAGAAAACATTATTCTCTAATTTAAGCACAGCCACAGATTAAGCCACAAAGACCATAGAGGCCAAAAAGACGATTTACCAATTCCAAGAAGTGTTCTCCCGAATGGATAGGGTAAGGAGCACTTATGTAATTCAGTGTTAATTTTCTAATGGGAGTGACGATCCAAAATCGAGATCTGGAAGTTCAGCTTATGTAATCTTTTGTTCCACAAGTATGATCTTAATTCCAAGAAGCGGTCTCCCAAATGGGTACGGTTAGGACTTTGTTCGTCATTGTGGAATCTTTAAAATGGGCCGGAATATGGAGTTCGGAAGGGATTCCAAGGAATTCATCCCATTCCATCACTTGCATTGCTCAGTCAATGGCCGCTTGGAATGTGTTAGGACCACATTCCCAACCTGTGACAATCCAAAATTGAGCTCTGGAAGTTCAGCTTATGTAATCTTTTGTTCCACAAGTATGATCTTAATTCCAAGAAGCGGTCTCCCAAATGGGTACGGTTAGGACTTTGTTCGTCATTGTGGAATCTTTAAAATGGGCCGGAATATGGAGTTCGGAAGGGATTCCAAGGAATTCATCCCATTCCATCACTTGCATTGCTCAGTCAATGGCCGCTTGGAATGTGTTAGGACCACATTCCCAACCTGTGACAATCCAAAATTGAGCTCTGGAAGTTCAGCTTATGTAATCTTTTGTTCCACAAGTATGATCTTAATTCCAAGAAGCGTTCTCCCAAATGTCTATGCTATATCCAAATCGTTGTTAATTTGCTAATTGCAGTGATCATTCCAAAAGAGATCTGAGAGTCCAAGACAGACATTCTTCACATGAATCGGGATCAACAGCAGCCCGCCTATTTTCCCCAAATCACTGCCAATGCAGCAAAGATGGTGATGTTTTAGTGTTTGTTTTTTTGTGGGTGAGATGGTCAAAGGCCATTCTCTATGTCAAATATTTTTCCCTAAACAGTCAATATGTCATCTGACAGCCCATAACTCCATGTAGAGGTGACCTATGACGATGGTTCAAAGTGTTTCTAAAACTAGACAGGTAGCTGCTTAATCCCATCTATACATGTCTGTTAAGATTATGGCTCCTTTATTTAAAACTAGCAGGTATTCCATAATGAGTGGCTGCAATGCAATATGTAGGCCGTACCGTTCCAAATAAAAAATATTATTCTCTAGTCGGTCCATTGAGATGCATTGGGAGCCATTCCAGCGAAAAAATATTATTCTCTAATCTAAAATGACTGGAGCAGGCCCACCTATCTTTTGTCAGTTGATATTTCTGTGTGGCATAGAGATAGTGGCCTGAAAATCAGTGGTCACACACTAGATATATGTCAGAACATTTATGTAAAGTTTCGTCAGTGCAGCCCTCAATAAAATACGTGCAGTGGCCTTTTGAATTTGCTAAAGTGACAGATGCAAGACAATGCGGAGAATTGACTTTATTTTTCATACAACATTAGGGGGGGTCACGGCTGAACTGTACCAGGTAGGGGTCTGACATTTGGCATGCATTAACTACTCATTGGTTTGAACAAGTGTGCAAAGTCTCATTGAGGCAAGCCTTTCACAACATCTTTGGTGTAACTTTAAACTTTTAATGTACCGATATTTTATGCCTCATATTAAGCTCAGGGGGTCCTCAGACCTGAGCCGTACAAGCTAGGGGTCTGAAATTTGGCATGCTAGGACTAGACACATATGGAAACAAGTGTGCCAGAGCTCAAGGGTGTACACCACACAATATATGATGATTTAAAATGATAAAAGTCACCAATACAAGTCAATGGGGCGCTGTTTAAGTACAGTGCTGAAATGAAGCTGAGGGGGCATCACAGCTGAACCGTATAAGCTAGGAGTCTGAAATTTGGCAAAGCCAGACTAGATGCGTACCTGAATGAGTGTGCCACATTTTATGCCTACAGCCTGCAGTGACCTTTTTAATTTCCCAAGGTCGCCTATGTAAGTGAATGGAAACAACCCACCTGTCATTTGACAGCCTATAACTCCACGTAAAAGTGACGTATGAAGATGTTTCAAAGTGTTTCTGAAACTGGACAGTCTGCTGCTTTATCCCATCTATACATGTTTGTTAAGATTATGCTTCTTTCATTTGAAACCAGCTGGATTTTTGTCATAATTGGCTGCAATGCAGTATGTAGGCCACACCGTTCCAAATAAAAAATATTATTCTCTAGTCGGTCCATTGAGATGCATTGGGAGGCATTCCAGAAAGAAAACATTATTCCCTAATTTAAGCACAGCCACAGATTAAGCCACAAAGACCATAGAGGCCAAAAAGACGATTTACCAATTCCAAGAAGTGTTCTCCCGAATGGATAGGGTAAGGAGCACTTATGTAATTCAGTGTTAATTTTCTAATGGGAGTGACAATCCAAAACCGAGATCTGGAAGTTCAGCTTATGTAATCTTTTGTTCCACAAGTATGATCTTAATTCCAAGAAGCGGACTCCCAAATTGGTACGGTTAGGACTTTGTTCGTCATTGTGTAATCTTTAAAATGGGCCGGAATATGGAGTTCGGAAGGGATTCCAAGGAATTCATCCCATTCCATCACTTGCATTGCTCAGTCAATGGCCGCTTGGAATGTGTTAGGACCACATTCCCAACCTGTGACAATCCAAAATTGAGCTCTGGAAGTTCAGCTTATGTAATCTTTTGTTCCACAAGTATGATCTTAATTCCAAGAAGCGGACTCCCAAATTGGTACGGTTAGGACTTTGTTCGTCATTGTGTAATCTTTAAAATGGGCCGGAATATGGAGTTCGGAAGGGATTCCAAGGAATTCATCCCATTCCATCACTTGCATTGCTCAGTCAATGGCCGCTTGGAATGTGTTAGGACCACATTCCCAACCTGTGACAATCCAAAATTGAGCTCTGGAAGTTCAGCTTATGTAATCTTTTGTTCCACAAGTATGATCTTAATTCCAAGAAGCGTTCTCCCAAATGTCTATGCTAGTTTTCTGATATCCAAATCGTTGTTAATTTGCTAATTGCAGTGATCGTTCCAAAAGAGATCTGAGAGTCCAAGACAGACATTCTTCACATAAATCGGGATCAACAGCAGCCCGCCTATTTTCCCCAAATCACTGCCAATGCAGCAAAGATGGTGATGTTTTAGTGTTTGTTTTTTGTGGGTGAGATGGTCAAAGGCCATTCTCTATGTCAAATATTTTTCCCTAAACAGTCAATATGTCATTTGACAGCCCATAACTACATGTAGAGGTGACCTATGACGATGGTTCAAAGTGTTTCTAAAACTAGACAGGTAGCTGCTTAATCGCATCTATACATGTCTGTTAAGATTATGCCTCCTTTATTTAAAACTAGCAGGTATTCCATAATGAGTGGCTGCAATGCAATATGTAGGCCATGCCGTTCCAAATAAAAAATATTATTCTCTAGTCGGTCCATTGAGATGCATTGGGAGCCATTCCAGAGAAAAAATATTATTCTCTAATCTAAAATGACTGGAGCAGGCCCACCTATCTTTTGTCAGTTGATATTTCTGTGTGGCATAGAGATAGTGGCCTGAAAATTAGTGGTCACACACTAGATATATGTCAGAACATTTATGTAAAGTTTCGTCAGTGCAGCCCTCAATAAAATACGTGCAGTGGCCTTTTGAATTTGCTAAAGTGACAGATGCAAGACCATGCGGAGAATTGACTTTATTTTTCATACAACATTAGGGTGGGTCACGGCTGAACTGTACCAGGTAGGGGTCTGACATTTGGCATGCATTAACTACTCATTGGTTTGAACAAGTGTGCAAAGTCTCATTGAGGCAAGCCTTTCACAACATCTTTGGTATAACTTTAAACTTTTAATGTACCGATATTTTATGCCTCATATTAAGCTCAGGGGGGCCTCAGACCTGAGCCGTACAAGCTAGAGGTCTGGAATTTGCCATACATTAACTACTTATTGTTATTAACAATTGTGCAAAGTGTCATAGTGGCAAGGCTTTCACAACATCTTTCGTGTAATTTTAAAGTTATTATTACAGGATATTATCTGCCTCATATTAAGCTCAGTAGGGCCTCACAGCTGAACCATATCTGCTAGGGGTCTGAAATTTGGCATGCTAGGACTAGACACATATGGAAACAAGTGTGCCACAGCCCAAGGGTGTACACCACACAATATATGATTATTTAAAATGATAAAAGTCACCAATATAAGTCAATGGGGCGCGGTTTAAGTACAGTGCTGAAATGAAGCTGAGGGGGCATCACAGCTGAACCGTATAAGCTAGGAGTCTGAAATTTGGCAAAGCCAGACTAGATGCCTACCTGAATGAGTGTGCCACATTTTATGCCTACAGCCTGCAGTGACCTTTTTAATTTCCCAAGGTCGCCTATGTAAGTGAATGGAAACAACCCACCTGTCATTTGACAGCCCATAACTCCACGTAAAAGTGACGTATGAAGATGTTTCAAAGTGTTTCTGAAACTGGACAGTCTGCTGCTTTATCCCATCTATACATGTCTGTTAAGATTATGCTTCTTTCATTTGAAACCAGCTGGATTTTTGTCATAATTGGCTGCAATGCAGTATGTAGGCCACACCGTTCCAAATAAAAAATATTATTCTCTAGTCGGTCCATTGAGATGCATTGGGAGGCATTCCAGAAAGAAAACATTATTCCCTAATTTAAGCACAGCCACAGATTAAGCCACAAAGACCATAGAGGCCAAAAAGATGATTTACCAATTCCAAGAAGTGTTCTCCCGAATGGATAGGGTAAGGAGCACTTATGTAATTCAGTGTTAATTTTCTAATGGGAGTGACAATCCAAAATTGAGATCTGGAAGTTCAGCTTATGTAATCTTTTGTTCCACAAGTATGATCTTAATTCCAAGAAGCGGACTCCCAAATTGGTACGGTTAGGACTTTGTTCGTCATTGTGGAATCTTTAAAATGGGCCGGAATATGGAGTTCGGAAGGGATTCCAAGGAATTCATCCCATTCCATCGCTTGCATTGCTCAGTCAATGGCCGCTTGGAATGTGTTAGGACCACATTCCCAACCTGTGACAATCCAAAATTGAGCTCTGGAAGTTCAGCTTATGTAATCTTTTGTTCCACAAGTATGATCTTAATTCCAAGAAGCGGACTCCCAAATTGGTACGGTTAGGACTTTGTTCGTCATTGTGTAATCTTTAAAATGGGCCGGAATATGGAGTTCGGAAGGGATTCCAAGGAATTCATCCCATTCCATCACTTGCATTGCTCAGTCAATGGCCGCTTGGAATGTGTTAGGACCACATTCCCAACCTGTGACAATCCAAAATTGAGCTCTGGAAGTTCAGCTTATGTAATCTTTTGTTCCACAAGTATGATCTTAATTCCAAGAAGCGTTCTCCCAAATGTCTATGGTAGTTTTCTGATATCCAAATCGTTGTTAATTTGCTAATTGCAGTGATCATTCCAAAAGAGATCTGAGAGTCCAAGACAGACATTCTTCACATGAATCGGGATCAACAGCAGCCCGCCTATTTTCCCCAAATCACTGCCAATGCAGCAAAGATGGTGATGTTTCAGTGTTTGTTTTTTGTGGGTGAGATGGTCAAAGGCCATTCTCTATGTCAAATATTTTTCCCTAAACAGTCAATATGTCATTTGACAGCCCATAACTACATGTAGAGGTGACCTATGACGATGGTTCAAAGTGTTTCTAAAACTAGACAGGTACTGTAGCTGCTTAATCGCATCTATACATGTCTGTTAAGATTATGCCTCCTTTATTTAAAACTAGCAGGTATTCCATAATGAGTGGCTGCAATGCAATATGTAGGCCATGCCGTTCCAAATAAAAAATATTATTCTCTAGTCGGTCCATTGAGATGCATTGGGAGCCATTCCAGAGAAAAAATATTATTCTATAATCTAAAATGACTGGAGCAGGCCCACCTATCTTTTGTCAGTTGATATTTCTGTGTGGCATAGAGATAGTGGCCTGAAAATCAGTGGTTACACACTAGATATATGTCAGAACATTTATGTAAAGTTTCGTCAGTGCAGCCCTCAATAAAATACGTGCAGTGGCCTTTTGAATTTGCTAAAGTGACAGATGCAAGACAATGCAGAGAATTGACTTTATTTTTCAAACAACATTAGGGGCGGTCACGGCTGAACTGTACCAGCTAGGGGTCTGACATTTGGCATGCATTAACTACTCATTGGTTTGAACAAGTGTGCAAAGTCTCATTGAGGCAAGCCTTTCACAACACCTTTGGTGTAACTTTAAACTTTTAATGTACTGATATTTTATGCCTCGTATTAAGCTCAGGGGGGCCTCAGACCTGAGCCGTACAAGCTAGGGGTCTGAAATTTGGCATGCTACGACTAGTCACATATGGAAACAAGTGTGCCACAGCTCAAGGGTGTACACCACACAATATATGATTATTTAAAATGATAAAAGTCACCAATACAAGTCAATTGGGGCGCTGTTTAAGTGCAGTGCTGAAATGAAGCTGAGGGGGCATCACAGCTGAACCGTATAAGCTAGGAGTCTGAAATTTGGCAAAGCCAGACTAGATGCGTACCTGAATGAGTGTGCCACATTTTATGCCTACAGCCTGCAGTGACCTTTTTAATTTCCCAAGGTCGCCTATGTAAGTGAATGGAACCAACCCACCTGTCATTTGACAGCCCATAACTCCATGTAAAAGTGACGTATGAAGATGTTTCAAAGTGTTTCTGAAACTGAACAGTCTGCTGCTTTATCCCATCTATACATGTCTGTTAAGATTATGCTTCTTTCATTTGAAACCAGCTGGATTTTTGTCATAATTGGCTGCAATGCAGTATGTAGGCCACACCGTTCCAAATAAAAAATATTATTCTCTAGTCGGTCCATTGAGATGCATTGGGAGGCATTCCAGAAAGAAAACATTATTCTCTAATTTAAGCACAGCCACAGATTAAGCCACAAAGACCATAGAGGCCAAAAAGACGATTTACCAATTCCAAGAAGTGTTCTCCCGAATGGATAGGGTAAGGAGCACTTATGTAATTCAGTGTTAATTTTCTAATGGGAGTGACGATCCAAAATCGAGATCTGGAAGTTCAGCTTATGTAATCTTTTGTTCCACAAGTATGATCTTAATTCCAAGAAGCGGTCTCCCAAATGGGTACGGTTAGGACTTTGTTCATCATTGTGGAATCTTTAAAATGGGCCGGAATATGGAGTTCGGAAGGGATTCCAAGGAATTCATCCCATTCCATCACTTGCATTGCTCAGTCAATGGCCGCTTGGAATGTGTTAGGACCACATTCCCAACCTGTGACAATCCAAAATTGAGCTCTGGAAGTTCAGCTTATGTAATCTTTTGTTCCACAAGTATGATCTTAATTCCAAGAAGCGGTCTCCCAAATGGGTACGGTTAGGACTTTGTTTGTCATTGTGGAATCTTTAAAATAGGCCGGAATATGGAGTTCGGAAGGGATTCCAAGGAATTCATCCCATTCCATCACTTGCATTGCTCAGTCAATGGCCGCTTGGAATGTGTTAGGACCACATTCCCAACCTGTGACAATCCAAAATTGAGCTCTGGAAGTTCAGCTTATGTAATCTTTTGTTCCACAAGTATGATCTTAATTCCAAGAAGCGTTCTCCCAATGTCTATGCTAGTTTTCTGATATCCAAATCGTTGTTAATTTGCTAATTGCAGTGATCATTCCAAAAGAGATCTGAGAGTCCAAGACAGACATTCTTCACATGAATCGGGATCAACAGCAGCCCGCCTATTTTCCCCAAATCACTGCCAATGCAGCAAAGATGGTGATGTTTTAGTGTTTGTTTTTTTGTGGGTGAGATGGTCAAAGGCCATTCTCTATGTCAAATATTTTTCCCTAAACAGTCAATATGTCATCTGACAGCCCATAACTCCATGTAGAGGTGACCTATGACGATGGTTCAAAGTGTTTCTAAAACTAGACAGGTAGCTGCTTAATCCCATCTATACATGTCTGTTAAGATTATGGCTCCTTTATTTAAAACTAGCAGGTATTCCATAATGAGTGACTGCAATGCAATATGTAGGCCGTGCCGTTCCAAATAAAAAATATTATTCTCTAGTCGGTCCATTGAGATGCATTGGGAGCCATTCCAGCGAAAAAATATTATTCTCTAATCTAAAATGACTGGAGCAGGCCCACCTATCTTTTGTCAGTTGATATTTTTGTGTGGCATAGAGATAGTGGCCTGAAAATCAGTGGTCACACACTAAATATATGTCAGAACATTTGTGTAAAGTTTCGTCAGTGCAGCCCTCAATAAAATACATGCAGTTGCCTTTTGAATTTGCTAAAGTGACAGATGCAAGACAATGCAGAGAATTGACTTTATTTTTCATACAACATTAGGGGGGGTCACAGCTGAACTGTACCAGCTAGGGGTCTGACATTTGGCATGCTTTAACTACTTATTGCTATAAACAAGTGTACATAGTCTCATGGAGGCATGCCTTTCACAACATCTTTGGTGTAATTTTAAGTTTATAATTTCTTGATATTATATGCCTCATATTAAGCTCAGCGGGGCCTCTCAGCTGAACCATACCAGCTAGGGGTCTGAAATTTGGTTTACTTGAACTAGATGTAGGTATAAACTAGATTGCCTAGTTTCATAACTGTAGCCCCGACCTCTGACCTGCAGTGACCTTTTGAATCTGCCAAGGTTGCCAATGTTAAGTGAATGGAGGCACCCCACCTGTCATTTGAGAGGCCATAACTCCATGTAGGAGTGGCCGAGGAAGATGGTTCAAAATGTTCCTGACTAGACTGTCTGCTCTTTAATCAAATCTGTACTTGTCTGTTAAGATTATGCGTTTTTAATTTAAAACCAGCTGGATTTTTGTCATAAGAGCTCATGCAAGACAATGTGAAGATGATTGACTTTATTTTTCAAACAACATTAGGGGGGGTCACGGCTGAACCGTGCCAGCTGGAGGTCTGAAATTTGTCATGCTTTAACTACTTATTGTTATGAACAAGTGTACATAGTCTCATGGAGGCATGCCTTTCACATGCCTTTGGTGTAACTTTAAGTTTATAATTACTGGATATTATATGCCTCATATTAAGCTCAGGGGGGCCTCACAACTGAACCATACCAGCTAAGGGTCTGAAATTTGTAATGCATTAACTACTTATGGGTATGAACAAGTGTGCAAAGTCTCATGGAAGCACGCCTTTCACAACTTTGGTGTAATTTTAGTTACAATTTCAGGAACATTTAGGCCTCAGATGGAGCTCAGGGGGGCCTCACAACTGAACCATACCAGATAGGGGTCTGAAATTTGGCAAGCATTAACTACTAATGGGGATGAACAAGTCTGCAAAGTCTCATCGAGGCACATCTTTCACAACAACTTTGGTGTAATTTTAAGGTTTTAATGTAATGATATTATATGCCTCATATTAAGCTCAGGGGGGCCTCACAGCTGAACGGTACCAGCTAGGGGTCTGAAATTTGGCAGGCTTTAACTACTTATTGGTATGAACAAGATTGCAAAGTCTCATGGAGGCAAGCCTTTCACAAGATCATTTGTTGTAATTTTAAAGTTTTTATGAATGGATATTATATTCCTCATATTAAGCTCAGGGGGCTCTCACAGCTGAACCCTACCAGATAGGGGTGTGAAATTTGGCATGCATTAACTACTTATGACTATGAAAAACTGTGCAAAATCTCATGGAGGCACGCCATTCACAACATCTTTGGTGTAATTTTAAAGGTATAATTTCATGATATTAAATGCCTCATACCAATCTCAGGGGGGCCTCACAGGTGAACCATAGTAGCTATGGGTCTGAAATTTGGCATGCTCGAGCTAGTCACATATGGAAACAAATGTGCCATAGCTCATAGGTGTACACCTCACAATATATGATATATTATAATTAAAAATAATTATAGTCACCAATGCAAGTCAATGCGGAGCTGTTTAATTGCAGTGCTGAAATGAAGCTGAGGGGGCATCAAGGCTGAACCATATAAGCTAGGAGTCTGAAATTTGGCAAAGCCAGACTAGATGCGTACCTTAATGAGAGTACCACATTTTTTGGCCACAGCCTGCAGTTGTCACGCCCACGGGGGCGGGGCCCGACCGGTGCACCACATCAACAGCCGATTAAACTCAGTTTAAAAGGAGAACACTGGCCAAGACTCCTTGTGAAGTATTGAGCCGATGTTACCGTGCCATACTGAGTGTTTTGCCTGTCTCTTGTTTGCCCACGTCTCCCAGCCTTACCTGTCCTCCCGGTGTCTAATCCTTAACTCCTCCCCTTCCCTCCTTAGAACCGCTCCCGTCCTTGACTCACCTGTCCCGCCACGTACTACGTCCCCAGCCTCGTGTCCCTTGTTCCAGTCTTCCTTCGTAGGACGGACCTCTCTGGCATCGACCCCGGATTACGTACAACGACCCCGATTCCTGCGCGCCGCTTCGATACCTCAGCACCGGCTCTACAAGTGGGAGATCCTTCTCTGGTCACCTGCTCCCGACCTTACCATCCGGACAGAGAAGCCGGTTTCCCTTCTGTGGGCGGGACTGTTCTCCATCATCTCCAGTCGCTCGCTTACCTCATTAAACCCCTCTGATCCCTGCATTTCTGGGTCTCCGTCTTCTTTCTTGCTGGCACGTGACAGAAGTGACCTTTTTAATTTCCCAAGGTCGCCTATGTAAGTGAATGGAAGCACCGCACCTGTCATGTGACAGGCCATAACTGCATGTCGAAGTGACGTATGAAGATGGTTCAAAGTGTTTCTGAAACTAGACAGGCCACTGCTTAAGCCCATCTATACATGTCTATTAAGATTATGCCTCTTTCATTTGAAACCGTCTGGATTTTTATCATAAGTGGCTGCAATGCAGCATGTAGGCCGCGCCGTTACAAATAAAACATATTATTCTCTAGTCAGTCCATTGAGATGCATTGGGAGCCATTCCAGAGATAAAATATTATTCTCTAATCTAAAATGATTGGGGTAGGCCCACCTACAACTTTGGTGTAATTTTAAAGTTTTAATGTATGGATATTATATGCCTCATATTAAGCTCAGGAGGGCCTCACAGCTGAACCATACCAGCTAAGGGTGTGAAATTTGGCATGCTTTAACTACTTATTGGTATGAACAAGTTTGCAAAGTCTCATGGAGGCAAGCCTTTCACAACATCTTTGGTGTAATTTTAAAGGTATAATGTATGGATATTATATTCCGTATATTATACTCAGGGGGCCCTCACAGCTGAACCGTACGAGCTAGTCATCTGGAATTTGGCATGCATTAACTACTTATAGGTATGGACAAGTGTGCAAAATGACACACCTTTCACAACATCTTTGGTGTAATTTTAAAGTTTTAATGTAAGGATATTGTATGCCTCATATGTACCCTCTTGCTGTGTTCCAGTCAAACTTGACTGTTTTAAAAGTTTTATCTCTGAAAAATGTTGTTAGCTTGATCAGACTGACTTCTGGTTGCATGACTTTGTCTAGAAGAGGATCTCTACGGACAAAATAAATTTTATAATTTTACATAATTTGTATTGTGTTTTATTAAACTTTTGTATACTCTTAGTGTACCGGTCAGAAATGGGAAGAATGCAGGAGACCACAATTAGTGCAAATAAACTTTCTCACAGGAACAACACCTATGTTGGCAGTTCTCACAGAAAGTTGCAACAGTGTTTCAATGACATTGAACTTTTCCTGTAGATTAAGCTCAGGGGGGCCTCACAGCTAAACCGTACCAGGTAGTGGTCTGAAATTTGGTACACATGAACTAGATGTAGGTGTAAACAAGCAGTGACCTTTTGAATCTGCCAAGGTCGCCAATGTTAAGTGAATGGAGGCACCCCACCTGTCATTTGAGAGGCCATAACTGCATGTAGGAGTGGCCTAGGAAGATGGTTCAAAGTGTTTCTTAAACTAGACAAGTTTCTTCTTAATTTCATCTATACATGTCTGTTAAGATTATGCTTCTTTCATTTGACATCAGCTGGATTTTTATCATAAGTGGCTGCAATGCAGCATGTAGGTCACACCATTCCAAATAAAAAATATTATTCTCTAGTCAGTCCATTGAGATGCATTGGGAGCCATTCCAGAGAAAAAATATTATTCTCTAATCTATAATGATTGAGGTAGGCCCACCTATTATTTGTCAGTTGATATTTCTGTGTGACGTAGAGAAAGCAGCCTGAAAATCAGTGGTCACACACTAGACATATGTCAGAACATGTATGTAAAGTTTATCAGTGCAGCCCTCAATAGAATACGTACAGTGGTCTTTTTAATTTGCTAAAGTGACAGATGCAAGACAATGGGAAGATGATTGACTTTATTTTTCACACAACATTATGCGGGGTCACGGCTGAACTGTACCAGCTAGTCGTCTGACATTTGGCATGCATTAACTACTCATTGGTTTGAACAAGTGTGCAAAGTGTCATTGAGGCAAGCCTTTCACAACATCTTTGGTGTAACTTTAAACTTTTAATGTACCGATATTTTATGCCTCATATTAAGCTCAGGGGGGCCTCAGACCTGAGCCGTACAAGCTAGGGGTCTGAAATTTGGCATGCTAGAACTAGTCACATATGGAAACAAGTGTGCCACAGCTCAAGGGTGTACACCACACAATATATGGTTATTTAAAATGATAAAAGTCACCAATGCAAGTCAATGAGGTGCTGTTTAAGTGCAGTGCTGAACTGAAGCTGAGGTGGTATCACAGCTGAACCGTATAAGCTAGTAGTCTGAAATTTGGCAAAGCCAGACTAGATGCGTACCTGAATGAGTGTGCCACACTTTATGCCTACAGCCTGCAGTGACCTTTTTAATTTCCCAAGGTCTCCTATGTAAGTAAATGGAAACAACCCACCTGTCATTTGACAGCCCATAACTCCACGTAAAAGTGACGTATGAAGATGTTTCAAAGTGTTTCTGAAACTGGACAGTCTGCTGCTTTATCCCATCTATACATGTCTGTTAAGATTATGTTTCTTTCATTTGATAACAGCCTGATTTTTATCATAATTGGCTGCAATGCAGTATGTAGGCCACGCTGTTACAAATAAAAAATATTATTCTCTAGTCGGTCCATTGAGATGCATTGCGTGGCATTCCAGAAAGAAAACATTATTCCCTAATTTAAGCACAGCCACAGATTAAGCCACAAAGACCATAGAGGCCAAAAAGACGATTTACCAATTCCAAGAAGTGTTCTCCCGAATGGATATGGTAAGGAGCACTTATGTAATTCTGTGTTAATTTTCTAATGTGAGTGACAATTCAAAATCAAGATCTGTAAGTTCAGCTTATGTAATCTTGAAATGCCTCTCTGATCCCCACGCACCCAGTGGGGCAGGTAAGCCATGGTGGGACGGCACCTAACTGGCTGGGGGCTGCCCAGCTTAAGGCAGGCGGTATCTGTCCAATGAGGCACAATGACCTCTCCCACCGTCGAAGGAGGCCCCTGGCGCTCGTTTCCTTCGCAAATCGGACAAGCTTATAACCGGTATCTTCCCCCTCCCATGTTGAGTCGACATCTTGCGATGACACTGCAGTGTCCTCTCCAGTGTAGCGAAGCTACAGAGCCTGGGCAGGGTGATATGGAGGGCCAGCTGTTGCCCATGCAGCAGTCCACCCCTCTCCTCACAGCTGAAGGATCCAAGGGAAAGACACAGTCAATACAGCTTGGCTTCAGCTGCGCCACAGGAGTTGCCGGTGTCGACGATACTAGGTCAAGCCGCCTTAGGGACTCCATACCTAGCTCCGGATTTTCTGTCGGGGTTTACTCCCCTAGCCTTTCCCATCAACGGGTATGCCGCAAGGCAGCGGAGGTTTGGAGAGTTTTGCTTCTCATATTATCCAGCCTCTCCAAAGACTCTACATGGTTATACACAAACAAAACGACGAAACAATAATTAAGCCACAAAGACCACGGAGGCCAAAAAGAGGTGGCAGTTATCAGTCCAAAAAGTTGATCTACCATTCCAAGTTGCCTTCTCCCAAATGTCGAGGGTAGTTGTCTGACATGCAAATCGCTGTTAATTTGATAATGGCAGCTATCAGTCCAAAAAGTTGATCTACCATTCCAAGTTGGCTTCTCCCGAATGGCTAGGGTAGCTGTCTGATATGCAAATCACTGTTAATTTCATTATAGCAGTTATCAGTCCAAAAAGTTGATCTACCATTCCAAGTTGGCTTCTCCCGAATGGCTAGGGTAGCTGTCTGATATGCAAATCACTGTTAATTTCATTATAGCAGTTATCAGTCCAAAAAGTTGATCTACCATTCCAAGTTGGCTTCTCCCGAATGGCTAGGGTAGCTGTCTGAAATGCAAATGAATGTTAATTTGCTTATCTGCTAATGAGTCCAAATGCAATATCTGAAAGTCCATAAACATAGCATTGAAGTACTAAAACGGCAGTTTTTTAGGACAATGATATGATCTAACATAAGAAGAAGCGCTCTGGCCAAATGACAAGGATCACAATTACAACTCTTAGATTCCAAGCTGGATATATTGAGCACTTTGAGTTTAGGTGGAGCGATAGCACCACCAAAAATGATGGCCAGCAGTCAAATTTCAGGCAAAATGGCCATTTTCAACATTTTATTTCTCAGCAGCTGTTAGTGGTATGGAGCTAAACAAAAATTCTTGTGGTAGAGGAGACCGAGGACTACCAAAGGAGCCAATCTTCTTAACGATAGGTTAATAATTGAGGGAGATATGAATTTTTAAAAAGTCTTGGAATTATACCGAGAATAATTTCTTTTCTCCTAACAATCTCTAATTAGGGTTAGGGTTAGGGTTAGGGTTAGGGTTAGGGTTAGGGGTTAGGGTTAGGGTTAGGGTTAGGGTTAGGGTTAGGGTTAGGGTTAGGACTATGTTCATCATTGCGGAAACTTTAAAATGGGCCGGAATAGGCAGTTTGGAAGGAATTCCAGGGAATTAATCCCTTTCCATCATTTGCATTGCTCAGTCAATGGCCGCTTGGAACATGTTAGTACCACATTCCCAACCTCATCGTAATGGCGTTTTTGTCCACCAGGTGGCACAGTGATGCCTTTTTGAGTTCAAAAACATGATCTCACATTCCAAAAAACGCTCTCCCAAATGCTCAGGGTAAGGAGCATGTATGCAATTCAATGTTCATTTTCTAATTGGAGGACAATCCAAAATCGAGATCTGGATATACAGCTTATGGAATTTTTCATTCCAGAAATATGATCTTAATTCCAAAAAACGCTCTCCCAAATGCTCAGGGTTAGGAGCATGTATGCAATTAAATGTTTATTATCTAGTTGTAGTGACAATCTAAAATTAAGTTCTGGAAATTTAGCTTATGTAATCTTTCATTACAGAAGTATGATCTTAATTGCAAGAAGCGTTCTCCCAAATGGATATGGTAGTTTTCTGATGTCCAAATCGCTGTTAATTTGCTAATTGCAGTGATCATTACAAAAGAGATCTGAGAGTCCAAGACAGACATTGTTCACATGAATCGGGATCAACAGCAGCCCGCCTATGTTCCGCAAATCACTGCCAATGCAGCAAAGATGGTGATGTTTCAGTGTTTGTTTTTTGTGGGTGAGATGGTCAAAGGTCATTCTCTATGTCAAATATTTTTCCCTAAACAGTTAATAGGTCATTTGACAGCCCATAACTTCATGTAGGAGTGACGTATGAAGGTGGTTCAAAGTGTTTCTGACACTAGACAGGCTGCTCCTTAATCAAGTTTATAAATTTCTGTTACAATTATGCCTCCTTTATTTGAAACTAGCAGTTATTCCATAATCAGTGGCTGCAATGCAATATGTAGGCCTAGATGTAGGTATAAACAAGTTTGCAATGTTTCATAACTGTAGCCCCGACCTCTGACCTGCAGTGACCTTTTGAATCTGCCAAGGTTGCCAATGTTAAGTGAATGGAGGCACCCCACCTGTCATTTGAGAGGCCATAACTCCATGTAGGAGTGGCCTAGGAAGATGGTTCAAAGTGTTCCTGAAACTAGTCTGTCTGCTTTTGAATCACATCTACACATGTCTGTTAAGATTATGCCTCTTTCATTTGAAACCAGCTGGATTTTTGTCATAAGAGCTCATGCAAGACAATGCGGAGATGATTGACTTTATTTTTCAAACAACATTAGGGGGGGTCACGGCTGAACCGTGCCAGCTGCAGGTCTGAAATTTGTCATGATTTAACTACTTATTGTTATGAACAAGTGTACATAGTCTCATGGAGGCATGCCTTTCACATCATCTTTGGTGTAACTTTAAGTTTATAATTACTGGATATTATATGCCTCATATTAAGGTCAGGGGGGTCTCACAGCTGAACCATACCAGCTAGCGGTCTGAAATTTGGTTTACATGAACTAGATGTAGGTATAAACTAGTTTGCCAAGTTTCATAACTGTAGCCCCGACCTCTGACCTGCAGTGACCTTTTGAATATGCCAAGATCGCCAATGTTAAGTGAATGGAGGCACCCCACCTGTCATTTGAGAGGCCATAACTCCATGTAGGAGTGGCCTAGGAAGATGGTTCAAAGTGTTCCTGAAACTAGTCTGTCTGCTTTTGAATCACATCTACACATGTCTGTTAAGATTATGCCTCTTTCATTTGAAACCAGCTGGATTTTTGTCATAAGAGCTCATGCAAGACAATGCGGAGATGATTGACTTTATTTTTCAAACAACATTAGGGGGGGTCACGGCTGAACCGTGCCAGCTGCAGGTCTGAAATTTGTCATGATTTAACTACTTATTGTTATGAACAAGTGTACATAGTCTCATGGAGGCATGCCTTTCACATCATCTTTGGTGTAAGTTTAAGTTTATAATTACTGGATATTATATGCCTCATATTAAGGTCAGGGGGGTCTCACAGCTGAACCATACCAGCTAGCGGTCTGAAATTTGGTTTACATGAACTAGATGTAGGTATAAACTAGTTTGCCAAGTTTCATAACTGTAGCCCCGACCTCTGACCTGCAGTGACCTTTTGAATATGCCAAGATCGCCAATGTTAAGTGAATGGAGGCACCCCACCTGTCATTTGAGAGGCCATAACTCCATGTAGGAGTGGCTTAGGAAGATGGTTCAAAGTGTTCCTGAAACTAGACTGTCTGCCCTTGAATCACATCTATACATGTCTGTTAAGATTATGCCTTTTTAATTTGAAACCAGCTGGATTTTTGTCATAAGTGCTTATGCAAGACAATGGGGAGATGATTAACTTTATTTTTCAAACAACATTAGGGGGGCTCACGGCTGAACCGTGGCAGCTGGGGGTCTGAAATTTGTCATGCTTTAACTACTTATTGGTATGAACAAGTGTACATTGTCTCATGGAGGCATGCCTTTCACATCATCTTTGATGTAACTTTAAGTTTATAATTACTGGATATTATATGCCTCATATTAAGCTCAGGGGGGTCTCACAGCTGAACCATACCAGCTAGCGGTCTGAAATTTGGGTTACATCAACTAGATGTAGGGATAAACAAGCTTGCCAAGTTTCATAACTGTAGCCCCGACCTCTGACCTGCAGTGACCTTTTGAATCTTTCAAGGTCGCCAATGTTAAGTGAATGGAGGCACCCCACCTGTCATTTGAGAGGCCATAACTCCATGTAGGAGTGGCCTAGGAAGATGGTTCAAAGTATTCCTGAAATTAGACTGTCTGCTCTTGAATCGCATCTATACATGTCTGTTAAGATTATGTCTCTTTCATTTGAAACCAGCTGGATTTTTGTCATAAGTAGCTGCAATGCAGTATGTAGGCCGCGCCATTCCAAATAAAAAATATTATTCTCTAGTCGGTCCATTGAGATGCATTGGGAGCCATTCCAGAGAAAAAATATTATTCTCTAAATCTTAACTGATTGGGGCAGGCCCACCTATCATTTGTCAGGTGATTTTTCTATGTGGCGTAGAGATAGTGGCCTGAAAATCAGTGGTCACACATTAGACAAATGTCAGAACATGTATGTAAAGTTTCATGAGTGCAGCCCTCAACAAAGAGCTGCAGTGGCCTTTTGAATTTGCTAAAGTCACAGATGCAAGACAATGGGGAGATGATTGACTATTTTTCACACAACATTAGGGGGGGTCACAGCTGAACCGTGCCAGCTGGGGGTCTGAAATTTGTCATGCTTTAACTACTTATTGGTATGAACAAGTGTACATAGTCTCATGGAGGCATGCCTTTCACATCATCTTTGGTGTAACTTTAAGTTTATAATTACTGGATATCATATGCCTCATATTAAGCTCAGGGGGGCCTCACAGCTGAACCATACCAGCTAGGGGTCTGAAATTTGGGTTACATCAACTAGATGTAGGTGTAAACAAGCTTGCCAAGTTTCATAACTGTAGCACCTACCTCTGACCTGCAGTGACCTTTTGAATCTGCCATGGTCGCCAATGTTAAGTGAATGGAGGCACCCCACCTGTCATTTGAGAGGCCATAACTCCATGTAGGAGTGGCCTAGGAAGATGGTTCAAAGTGTTCCTGAAACTAGACTGTCTGCTCTTGAATCACATCCATACATGTCTGTTAAGATTATGCCTCTTTCATTTGAAACCAGCTGGATTTTTGTCATAAGTGGCTGCAATGCAGTATGTAGGCCGCGCCGTTCCAAATAAAAAATATTATTCTCTAGTCAGTCCATTGAGATGCATTGGGAGCCATTCCAGAGAAATAATATTATTCTCTAAATCTAAACTGATTGGGGCAGGCCCACCTATCATTTATCAGGTGATATTTCTATGTGGCGTAGAGATAGTGGCCTGAAAATCAGTGGTCACACATTAGACATATGTCAGAACATGTATGTAAAGTTTCATGAGTGCAGCCCTCAATAAAGAGCTGCAGTGGCCATTTGAATTTGCTAAAGTCACAGATGCAAGACAATGGGGAGATGATTGACTATTTTTCACACAACATTAGGGGGGGTCACAGCTGAACCGTGCCAGCTGGGGGTCTGAAATTTGTCATGCTTTAACTACTTATTGGTATGAACAAGTGTACATAGTCTCATGGAGGCATGCCTTTCACATCATCTTTGGTGTAACTTTAAGTTTATAATTACTGGATATTATATGCCTCATATTAAGCTCAGGGGGGCCTCACAGCTGAACCATACCAGCTAGGGGTCTGAAATTTGGGTTACATGAACTAGATGTAGGTATAAACTAGTTTGCCAAGTTTCATAACTGTAGCCCCGACCTCTGACCTGCAGTGACCTTTTGAATCTGCCAAGGTCGCCAATGTTAAGTGAATGGAGGCACCCCACCGGTCATTTGAGAGGCCATAACACCATGTAGGAGTGGCCTAGGAAGATGGTTCAAAGTGTTCCTGAAACTAGACTGTCTGCTCTTGAATCACATCCATACATGTCTGTTAAGATTATGTCTTTTTCATTTGAAACCAGCTGGATTTTTGTCATAAGTGGCTGCAATGCAGTATGTAGGCCGCGCCATTCCAAATAAAAAATATTATTCTCTAGTCGGTCCATTGAGATGCATTGGGAGCCATTCCAGAGAAAAAATATTATTCTCTAAATCTTAACTGATTGGGGCAGGCCCACCTATCATTTGTCAGGTGATATTTCTATGTGGCGTAGAGACAGTGGCCTGAAAATCAGTGGTCACACATTAGACATATGTCAGAACATGTATGTAAAGTTTCATGAGTGCAGCCCTCAACAAAGAGCTGCAGTGGCCTTTTGAATTTGCTAAAGTCACAGATGCAAGACAATGGGGAGATGATTGACTTTATTTTTCACACAACATTAGGGGGGGTCACGGCTGAACCGTGCCAGCTGGGGGTCTGAAATTTGTCGTGCTTTAACTACTTATTGGTATGAACAAGTGTACATAGTCTCATGGAGGCATGCCTTTCACATCATCTTTGGTGTAACTTTAAGTTTATAATTACTGGATATTATATGCCTCATATTAAGCTCAGGGGGGCCTCACAGCTGAACCATACCAGCTAGGGGTCTGACATTTGGTTTACATGAACTAGATGTAGGTATAAACTAGTTTGCCAAGTTTCATAACTGTAGCCCCGACCTCTGACCTGCAGTGACCTTTTGAATATGCCAAGGTCGCCAATGTTAAGTGAATGGAGGCACCCCACCTGTCATTTGAGAGGCCATAACTCCATGTAGGAGTGGCTTATGAAGATGGTTCAAAGTGTTCCTGAAACTAGACTGTCTGTTTTTCAATCTCATCTATACATGTCTGTTAAGATTATGCCTCCTTCATTTAAAACCAGCTGGATTTTTATCATAAGTGGCTGCAATGCAGTATGTAGGCCACGTCGTTCCAAATAAAAAATATTATTCTCTAGTCGGTCCATTGAGATTCATTGGGAGCCATTCCAGAGAAAAAAAAAATATTCTCTAATTTCAGCACAGCCACAGATTAAGCCACAAAGACCATAGAGGCCAAAAAGACGATTTTCCAATTCCAAGAAGTGTTCTCCCGAATGGATAGGGTAAGGAGCACTTATGTAATTCAGTGTTAATTTTCTAATGGGAGTGACGATCCAAAATCGAGATCTGGAAGTTCAGCTTATGTAATCTTTTGTTCCAACGGGTATGATCTTAATTCCAAGAAGCGGTCTCCCAAATGGGTACGGTTAGGACTTTGTTCGTCATTGTGGAATCTTTAAAATGGGCCGGAATATGGAGTTCGGAAGGGATTCCAAGGAATTCATCCCATTCCATCACTTGCATTGCTCAGTCAATGGCCGCTTGGAATGTGTTAGGACCACATTCCCAACCTGTGGCAATCCAAAATTGAGCTCTGGAAGTTCAGCTTATGTAATCCTTTGTTCCACAGGTATGATCTTAATTCCAAGAAGCGTTCTCCCAAATGTCTATGGTAGTTTTCTGATATCCAAATCGTTGTTAATTTGCTAATTGATTGATTGATTGATTGATTGATTGATGAAACCCTTTATTGCTATTGCAATACACCATGTCACTGGTCACAAGTACCAGCGAAAAAACTGGCCATCAACCTGACCATACGTATGCAAACATCACATACACAAATATGGGGTAGACAGGTCAGGATGACAGGGGACTATAGGAAAACTCAGAGAAACAAGATTACGTGAGGAGAGTGGAGGTGAATAAAAAAAACAGCCCCCAGACTGTACTCCAGTAGGGAGTACAATATAGAACAGAAAAAAACAATCAGCATCAGACCTGTAATCATGGTTCCGAATAGGTAAATGTCTTCGATGTCCTCCACGGAAAGAGCTATAATTACTGGATATTATATGCCTCATATTAAGCTCAGGGGGGCCTCACAGCTGAACCATACCAGCTAGGGGTCTGAAATTTGGGTTACATCAACTAGATGTAGGTGTATACAAGCTTGCCAAGTTTCATAACTGTAGCCCCGACCTGTGACCTGCAGTGACCTTTTGAATCTTTCAAGGTCGCTAATGTTAAGTGAATGGAGGCACCCCACCTGTCATTTGAGAGGCCATAACTCCATGTAGGAGTGGCCTAGGAAGACGGTTCAAAGTGTTCCTGAAACTAGACTGTCTGCTCCTGAATCACATCCATACAGGTCTGTTAAGATTATGCCTTTTTAATTTGAAACCAGCTGGATTTTTGTCATAAGTGGCTGCAATGCAGTATGTAGGCCGCGCCGTTCCAAATAAAAAATATTATTCTCTAGTCGGTCCATTGAGATGCATTGGGAGCCATTCCAGAGAAATAATATTATTCTCTAAATCTAAACTGATTGGGGCAGGCCACCTATCATTTGTCAGGTGATATTTCTATGTGGCGTAGAGATAGTGGCCTGAAAATCAGTGGTCACACATTAGACATATGTCAGAACATGTATGTAAAGTTTCATGAGTGCAGCCCTCAACAAAGAGCTGCAGTGGCCTTTTGAATTTGCTAAAGTCACAGATGCAAGACGATGGGGAGATGATTGACTTTATTTTTCAAACAACATTAGGGGGGGTCACGGCTGAACCGTGCCAGCTGGGGGTCTGAAATTTGTCGTGCTTTAACTACTTATTGGTATGAACAAGTGTACATAGTCTCATGGAGGCATGCCTTTCACATCATCTTTGGTGTAACTTTAAGTTTATAATTACTGGATATTATATGCCTCATATTAAGCTCAGGGGGGCCTCACAGCTGAGCTGTTCGAGCTAGGGGTCTGAAATTTGGCATGCATTAATTACTTATATGTCTGAACAAATGTGCAAAGTCTCATGGAGGCAAGCCGTTCACAACATCTTTGGTGTAATTTAAAATTTATAATTACAGGATATTATATTCCTCCTATTAAGCTCAGGGGGCCCTCACAGCTGAACTGTACCAGATAGGGGTCTGAAATTTGACCTGCATTAACTAAATATGATTATGAACAAGTGTGTAAAGTCACATTAAGGCACACCTTTCACAACATCTTTGGTGCAATTTCAAAGTTAGAATTTCAGGATATTATATGCCTCATATTAAGCTCAGGGGGGCCTCACAGCTGAACGGTACCAGCTAGGGGTTTGAAATTTGGCATGCTAGGTCTAGTCACATATGGAAACAAATGTGCCACAGCTCATGGGTGTACACCTCACAATATATGATAATTTAAAATAATAAGTCACCAATGCAAGTCAATGGGGAGCTGTTTAAGTGCCTATGTAAGTGAATGGAAGCACCCCACCTGTAATTTGACAGCCCATAACTCCATGAAGATGTGACGTATTAGGATGTTTCAAAGTGTTTCTGAAACTAGACAAGCTGCTGCTTAATTCCATCTATACATGTCTGTTAAGATTATGCCTCTTTCATTTGAAACCAGCTGGATTTTTGTCATAAGTGGCTGCAATGCAGTATGTAGGCCGCGCCGTTCCAAATAAAAAATATTATTCTCTAGTCGGTCCATTGAGATGCATTGGGAGCCATTCCAGAGAAAAAATATTATTCTCTAAATCTTAACTGATTGGGGCAGGCCCACCTATCATTTGTCAGGTGATATTTCTATGTGGCGTAGAGATAGTGGACTGAAAATCAGTGGTCACACATTAGACATGTCAGAACATGTATGTAAAGTTTCATGAGTGCAGCCCTCAACAAAGAGCTGCAGTGGCCTTTTGAATTTGCTAAAGTCACAGATGCAAGACAATGGGGAGATGATTGACTTTATTTTTCACACAACATTAGGGGGGGTCACGGCTGAACCGTGCCAGCTGGGGGTCTGAAATTTGTCGTGCTTTAACTACTTATTGGTATGAACAAGTGTACATAGTCTCATGGAGGCATGCCTTTCACATCATCTTTGGTGTAACTTTAAGTTTATAATTACTGGATATTATATGCCTCATATTAAGCTCAGGGGGGCCTCACAGCTGAACCATACCAGCTAGGGGTCTGACATTTGGCTTACATGAACTAGATGTAGGTATAAACTAGTTTGCCAAGTTTCAGAACTGTAGCCCCGACCTCTGACCTGCAGTGACCTTTTGAATATGCCAAGGTCGCCAATGTTAAGTGAATGGAGGCACCCCACCGGTCATTTGAGAGGCCATAACTCCATGTAGGAGTGGCTTAGGAAGATGGTTCAAAGTGTTCCTGAAACTAGACTGTCTGTTCTTCAATCTCATCTATACATGTCTGTTAAGATTATGCCTCCTTCATTTAAAACCAGCTGGATTTTTATCATAAGTGGCTGCAATGCAGTATGTAGGCCACGTCGTTCCAAATAAAAAATATTATTCTCTAGTCGGTCCATTGAGATTCATTGGGAGCCATTCCAGAGAAAAAAAAATTATTCTCTAATTTCAGCACAGCCACAGATTAAGCCACAAAGACCATAGAGGCCAAAAAGACGATTTTCCAATTCCAAGAAGTGTTCTCCCGAATGGATAGGGTAAGGAGCACTTATGTAATTCAGTGTTAATTTTCTAATGGGAGTGACGATCCAAAATCGAGATCTGGAAGTTCAGCTTATGTAATCTTTTGTTCCACAAGTATGATCTTAATTCCAAGAAGCGGTCTCCCAAATGGGTACGGTTAGGACTTTGTTCGTCATTGTGGAATCTTTAAAATGGGCCGGAATATGGAGTTCGGAAGGGATTCCAAGGAATTCATCCCATTCCATCACTTGCATTGCTCAGTCAATGGCCGCTTGGAATGTGTTAGGACCACATTCCCAACCTGTGGCAATCCAAAATTGAGCTCTGGTAGTTCAGCTTATGTAATCCTTTGTTCCACAGGTATGATCTTAATTCCAAGAAGCGTTCTCCCAAATGTCTATGGTAGTTTTCTGATATCCAAATCGTTGTTAATTTGCTAATTGATTGATTGATTGATTGATTGATTGATGAAACCCTTTATTGCTATTGCAATACACCATGTCACTGGTCACAAGTACCAGCGAAAAAACTGGCCATCAACCTGACCATACGTATGCAAACATCACATACACAAATATGGGGTAGACAGGTCAGGAAGACAGGGGACTATAGGAAAACTCAGAGAAACAAGATTACGTGAGGAGAGTGGAGGTGAATAAAAAAAACAGCCCCCAGACTGTACTCCAGTAGGGAGTACAATATAGGAACAGAAAAAAACACCTCAGCAATAAGCACATAGTCACCACATCTCACAACAGGGGAGGGGAATGGGGAGGTGGAGGTAGTCCAGCATAGACAAACAGCCGTCCGGTCCTGCAGCCAACGGCGCTGTACAAGGACCCGCTCGTTCACGCTGGGGGTATGAAGCGGCGAAGGCGTGGGATGGGGGTAGGGTGTCCTTGTGGTTGGGGGAGAGGAATGCAAGAGAGTCTCACTGCCTTGTTCTTCAGGGGGAGTTGTTGAGCTCAGCAGCGGCCTTGACCAAGGCCCGTGCTGATTAGGGGGGAGCCAAAAGCAGATAGAATGGGGTTGTTTGGGTTTTCAGGCGAGAAACTGTAATTTCGCAGCTCCTCTAATGTCCATGCTGGTCTCCGCCATCCAAAATCCTTTGCAGAGCCGTGAGCCTCTCCATGATGTTATCAAATCTGCGGTCATTAGACACAGTGATGTTATCCAGTTTGCGATCTAAAGCCATAGTCTGGGCGCCAACAGCTCTGCCAAGTCCGTCAATCATCCCGGCCAGCCTAGTTGGGCTTTGAGCGGCTGTCACCGTTTTCGTCAATTTCCGATAAGTCAGGGCAATGCCTAATCCAATCAGCATCAGACCTGTAATCATGGTTCCGAATAGGTAAATGTCTTCGATGTCCTCCACGGAAAGAGCTGCCAGACACACGACCCTCCACTTCTCCCATCCGTCCATCGTGTAGCCAGCTGCGTATGTTCCTGCAGGACAGTCAGGTTCCCCCAAACCTGTGCTTCTCTTCGAGAAGATGGTGTCAATTGCGTGGAGAGACCAGTTGATCAAATCCATAATTTCCTTAGTTTTGAAGAGCAGGGCTGAGAGAGTCTCTCAAGTATAGACAGTAGACTAGACGAGACGAGAGGGAGGCACGACTTCCACACCATCTTTGGTGTAATTTTAAATTTATAACTACAGGATATTATATGCCTCATATTAAGCTCAGGGGGGCCTCACAGCTGAACGGTACCAGCTAGGGGTTTGAAATTTGGCATGCTAGGTCTAGTCACATATGGAAACAAATGTGCCACAGCTCATGGGTGTACACCTCACAATATATGATAATTTAAAATAATAAGTCACCAATGCAAGTCAATGGGGAGCTGTTTAAGTGCCTATGTAAGTGAATGGAAGCACCCCACCTGTAATTTGACAGCCCATAACTCCATGAAGATGTGACGTATTAGGATGTTTCAAAGTGTTTCTGAAACTAGACAAGCTGCTGCTTAATTCCATCTATACATGTCTGTTAAGATTATGCCTCTTTCATTTGAAACCAGCTGGATTTTTGTCATAAGTGGCTGCAATGCAGTATGTAGGCCGCGCCGTTCCAAATAAAAAATATTATTCTCTAGTCGGTCCATTGAGATTCATTGGGAGCCATTCCAGAGAAAAAAAAAATATTCTCTAATTTCAGCACAGCCACAGATTAAGCCACAAAGACCATAGAGGCCAAAAAGACGATTTTCCAATTCCAAGAAGTGTTCTCCCGAATGGATAGGGTAAGGAGCACTTATGTAATTCAGTGTTAATTTTCTAATGGGAGTGACGATCCAAAATCGAGATCTGGAAGTTCAGCTTATGTAATCTTTTGTTCCACAAGTATGATCTTAATTCCAAGAAGCGGTCTCCCAAATGGGTACGGTTAGGACTTTGTTCGTCATTGTGGAATCTTTAAAATGGGCCGGAATATGGAGTTCGGAAGGGATTCCAAGGAATTCATCCCATTCCATCACTTGCATTGCTCAGTCAATGGCCGCTTGGAATGTGTTAGGACCACATTCCCAACCTGTGACAATCCAAAATTGAGCTCTGGAAGTTCAGCTTATGTAATCCTTTGTTCCACAGGTATGATCTTAATTCCAAGAAGCGTTCTCCCAAATGTCTATGGTAGTTTTCTGATATCCAAATCGTTGTTAATTTGCTAATTGATTGATTGATTGATTGATTGATTGATGAAACCCTTTATTGCTATTGCAATACACCATGTCACTGGTCACAAGTACCAGCGAAAAAACTGGCCATCAACCTGACCATACGTATGCAAACATCACATACACAAATATGGGGTAGACAGGTCAGGAAGACAGGGGACTATAGGAAAACTCAGAGAAACAAGATTACGTGAGGAGAGTGGAGGTGAATAAAAAAAAACAGCCCCCAGACTGTACTCCAGTAGGGAGTACAATATAGAACAGAAAAAAACAATCAGCATCAGACCTGTAATCATGGTTCCGAATAGGTAAATGTCTTCGATGTCCTCCACGGAAAGAGCTATAATTACTGGATATTATATGCCTCATATTAAGCTCAGGGGGGCCTCACAGCTGAACCATACCAGCTAGGGGTCTGAAATTTGGGTTACATCAACTAGATGTAGGTGTAAACAAGCTTGCCAAGTTCAGTGGCCTAGGAAGATGGTTCAAAGTGTTCCTGAAACTAGACTGTCTGCTCTTGAATCACATCTATACATGTCTGTTAAGATTATGCCTTTTTAATTTGAAACCAGCTGGATTTTTGTCATAAGTGCTTATGCAAGACAATGGGGAGATGATTAACTTTATTTTTCAAACAACATTAGGGGGTTCACGGCTGAACCGTGGCAGCTGGGGGTCTGAAATTTGTCATGCTTTAACTACTTATTGGTATGAACAAGTGTACATTGTCTCATGGAGGCATGCCTTTCACATCATCTTTGATGTAACTTTAAGTTTATAATTACTGGATATTATATGCCTCATATTAAGCTCAGGGGGGTCTCACAGCTGAACCATACCAGCTAGCGGTCTGAAATTTGGGTTACATCAACTAGATGTAGGTATAAACAAGCTTGCCAAGTTTCATAACTGTAGCCCCGACCTCTGACCTGCAGTGACCTTTTGAATCTTTCAAGGTCGCCAATGTTAAGTGAATGGAGGCACCCCACCTGTCATTTGAGAGGCCATAACTCCATGTAGGAGTGGCCTAGGAAGACGGTTCAAAGTGTTCCTGAAACTAGACTGTCTGCTCCTGAATCACATCCATACATGTCTGTTAAGATTATGCCTTTTTAATTTGAAACCAGCTGGATTTTTGTCATAAGTGGCTGCAATGCAGTATGTAGGCCGCGCCGTTCCAAATAAAAAATATTATTCTCTAGTCGGTCCATTGAGATGCATTGGGAGCCATTCCAGAGAAAAAATATTATTCTCTAAATCTAAACTGATTGGGGCAGGCCCACCTATCATTTGTCAGGTGATATTTCTATGTGGCGTAGAGATAGTGGCCTGAAAATCAGTGGTCACACATTAGACATATGTCAGAACATGTATGTAAAGTTTCATGAGTGCAGCCCTCAACAAAGAGCTGCAGTGGCCTTTTGAATTTGCTAAAGTCACAGATGCAAGACGATGCGGAGATGATTGACTTTATTTTTCAAACAACATTAGGGGGGGTCACGGCTGAACCGTGCCAGCTGGGGGTCTGAAATTTGTCGTGCTTTAACTACTTATTGGTATGAACAAGTGTACATAGTCTCATGGAGGCATGCCTTTCACATCATCTTTGGTGTAACTTTAAGTTTATAATTACTGGATATTATATGCCTCATATTAAGCTCAGGGGGGCCTCACAGCTGAACCATACCAGCTAGGTGTCTGACATTTGGTTTACATGAACTAGATGTAGGTGTAAACAAGCTTGCCAAGTTTCATAACTGTAGCCCCTACCTCTGACCTGCAGTGACCTTTTGAATCTGCCATGGTCGCCAATGTTAAGTGAATGGAGGCACCCCATCTGTCATTTGAGAGGCCATAACTCCATGTAGGAGTGGCCTAGGAAGATGGTTCAAAGTGTTCCTGAAACTAGACTGTCTGCTCTTGAATCACATCCATACATGTCTGTTAAGATTATGTCTCTTTAATTTGATACCAGCTGGATTTTTGTCATAAGTGGCTGCAATGCAGTATGTAGGCCGCGCCGTTCCAAATAAAAAATATTATTCTCTAGTCGGTCCATTGAGATGCATTGGGAGCCATTCCAGAGAAAAAATATTATTCTCTAAATCTAAAATGATTGAGGCAGGCCCACCTATCATTTGTCAGGTGATATTTCTATGTGGCGTAGAGATATTGGCCTGAAAATCAGTGGTCACACATTAGACATATGTCAGAACATGTATGTAAAGTTTCATGAGTGTAGCTCTCAACAAAGACCTGCAGTGGCCTTTTGAATTTGCTAAAGTCACAAATGCAAGACAATGGGGAGATGATTGACTTTATTTTTCACACAACATTAGGGGGGCTCACGGCTGAACCGTGCCAGCTGGGGGTCTGAAATTTGTCATGCTTTAACTACTTATTGATCTGAACAAGTGTACAGAGTCTCATGGAGGCATACCTTTCACATCATCTTTGGTGTAATTTTAAGTTTATAATTACTAGATATTCTATGCCTCATATTAAGCTCAAGGGGGCCTCACAGCTGAACCATACCAGCTAGGGGTCTGAAATTTGGTTTCCACGAACTAGATGTAGGTATAAACAAGTTTGCCATGTTTCATAACTGTAGCTCTCACCCGTGACCTGCAGTGACCTTTTGAATCTGCCTAGGTCGCCAATGTTAAGTGAATGGAGGCACCCCACCTGTCATTTGAGAGGTCATAACTCCATGTAGGAGTGGCCTAGGAAGATGGTTCAAAGTGTTCCTGAAACTAGTCTGTCTGCTCTTGAATCCCATCTACACATGTCTGTTAAGATTATGCCTCTTTCATTTGAAACCAGCTGGATTTTTGTCATAAGTGGCTGCAATGCAGTATGTAGGCCGCGCCGTTCCAAATAAAAAATATTATTCTCTAGTCGGTCCATTGAGATGCATTGGGAGCCATTCCAGAGAAAAAATATTATTCTCTAAATCTAAACTGATTGGGGCAGGCCCACCTATCATTTGTCAGGTGATATTTCTATGTGGCGTAGAGATAGTGGCCTGAAAATCAGTGGTCACACATTAGACTTATGTCAGAACATGTATGTAAAGTGAATGGAAGCTCCCCACATGTCATTTGAGAGGCCATAACTCCATGTAGAAGTGACGTATGAGGATGGTTCAAAGTGTTCCTGAAACTAGACTGTCTGCTGCTTAATCCCATCTATACATGTCTCTTTCATTTGAAACCAGCTGGATTTTTGTCATAAGTGGCTGCAATGCAGTTTGTAGGCCTCACAGCTAAACTGTACTAGCTAGGGGTCTGAAATTTGGTATGCTAGTGTAACCCCTCATGTGTCTGCGTTGTGGTTTTCACTCAAAGAACGAAGGGACGTGGGGCCATGCAGCGGTTTTATTCACCTGGCACAAATAACACAAAGTTGGGAGTCCGCAGGGCGGCACAGCTTGAAATATATAAGCAATGCGCTGGCTTAATCTCCAAAACTGTGTCATATTTATGAATAAAATAAAATACAAAATGAACATAGGAAAGTACATGATATGTACCTGGCACAAATAACACAAGGTTGGGAGTCCGCAGGGTGGCACAGCTTGAAATATATAAGCAATGCTAGTATGGGGAGAGACGGAATGTTAGCTATCTTCACGTGCGGTTTCAAAACTGCGACAAAAATCCATTCAAAACTACATAAACAACAACATAAAGTACACCGACAACATCTACAAGGAGGGAGATGCAATCTCTATCAATCAGTATTGATTTGAAATGTTCACTGGAGCATACATCGGAGCGCTGTTGACATAGAACTTACCGCTGGCTTAATCTCCAAAACTGTGAGAGAGCCAAGCAGTTCTACCTAAGCTACCACTAGAGGCCAGTATTTAACCACTATACGATTAGTATATATGGGAAAAGCTGGCTCACACAGGAGTGCAAGTGGAAACAGCAAAATGTACACTGTTACACTAGAAATAGTCACATATGGAAACAAGTGTGCTACAGCTCATGGGTGTACACTTCACAATACATGATTATTTAAAATGATAATAGTCACCAATGCAAGTCAATGGGGAGCTGTTCAAGTGCCTATGTAAGTGAATGGAAGCTCCCCACATGTCATTTGACAGCCCATAACTCCATGTAGAAGTGACGTATGAGGATGGTTCAAAGTGTTTATAAAACTAGACAGGTACCTGCTTAATTCCATCTATACATGTAGCCCCGACCTCTGACCTGCAGTGACCTTTTGAATATGCCAAGGTCGCCAATGTTAAGTGAATGGAGGCACCCCACCTGTCATTTGAGAGGCCATAACTCCATGTAGCAGTGGCTTAGGAAGATGGTTCAAAGTGTTCCTGAAACTAGACTGTCTGCTCTTGAATCTCATCTATACATGTCTGTTAAGATTATGCCTCCTTCATTTGACACCAGCTGGAGTTTTGTCATAAGTGGCTGCAATGCAGTATGTAGGCCGCGCCGTTCCAAATAAAAAATATTATTCTCTAGTCGGTCCATTGAGATGCATTGGGAGCCATTCCAGAGAAAAAATATTATTCTCTAAATCTTAACTGATTGGGGCAGGCCCACCTATCATTTGTTAGGTGATATTTCTATGTGGCGTAGAGATAGTGGCCTGAAAATCAGTGGTCACACATTAGACAAATGTCAGAACATGTATGTAAAGTTTCATGAGTGCAGCCCTCAACAAAGAGCTGCAGTGGCCTTTTGAATTTGCTAAAGTCACAGATGCAAGACAATGGGGAGATGATTGACTATTTTTCACACAACATTAGGGGGGGTCACAGCTGAACCGTGCCAGCTGGGGGTCTGAAATTTGTGATGCTTTAACTACTTATTGGTATGAACAAGTGTACATAGTCTCATGGAGGCATGCCTTTCACATCATCTTTGGTGTAACTTGAAGTTTATAATTACTGGATATTATATGCCTCATATTAAGCTCAAGGGGGCCTCACAGCTGAACCATACCAGCTAGGGGTCTGACATTTGGTTTACATGAACTAGATGTAGGTATAAACTAGTTTGCCAAGTTTCATAACTGTAGTCCCGACCTTTTGAATCTGCCAAGGTCGCCAATGTTAAGTGAATGGAGGCACCCCACCTGTCATTTGAGAGGCCATAACTCCATGTAGGAGTGGCCTAGGAAGATGGTTCAAAGTATTCCTGAAATTAGACTGTCTGCTCTTGAATCGCATCTATACATGTCTGTTAAGATTATGTCTCTTTCATTTGAAACCAGCTGGATTTTTGTCATAAGTAGCTGCAATGCAGTATGTAGGCCGCGCCGTTCCAAATAAAAAATATTATTCTCTAGTCGGTCCATTGAGATGCATTGGGAGCCATTCCAGAGAAAAAATATTATTCTCTAAATCTAAACTGATTGGGGCAGGCCCACCTATCATTTGTCAGGTGATATTTCTATGTGGCGTAGAGATAGTGGCCTGAAAATCAGTGGTCACACATTAGACTTATGTCAGAACATGTATGTAAAGTGAATGGAAGCTCCCCACATGTCATTTGAGAGGCCATAACTCCATGTAGAAGTGACGTATGAGGATGGTTCAAAGTGTTCCTGAAACTAGACTGTCTGCTGCTTAATCCCATCTATACATGTGTCTTTCATTTGAAACCAACTGGATTTTTGTCATAAGTGGCTGCAATGCAGTTTGTAGGCCTCACAGCTAAACTGTACTAGCTAGGGGTCTGAAATTTGGTATGCTAGTGTAACCCCTCATGTGTCTGCGTTGTGGTTTTCACTCAAAGAACGAAGGGACGTGGGGCCATGCAGCGGTTTTATTCACCTGGCACAAATAACACAAGGTTGGGAGTCCGCAGGGCGGCACAGCTTGAAATATATAAGCAATGCGCTGGCTTAATCTCCAAAACTGTGTCATATTTATGAATAAAATAAAATACAAAATGAACATAGGAAAGTACATGATATGTACCTGGCACAAATAACACAAGGTTGGGAGTCCGCAGGGTGGCACAGCTTGAAATATATAAGCAATGCTAGTATGGGGAGAGACGGAATGTTAGCTATCTTCACGTGCGGTTTCAAAACTGCGACAAAAATCCATTCAAAACTACATAAACAACAACATAAAGTACACCGACAACATCTACAAGGAGGGAGATGCAATCTCTATCAATCAGTATTGATTTGAAATGTTCACTGGAGCATACATCGGAGCGCTGTTGACATAGAACTTACCGCTGGCTTAATCTCCAAAACTGTGAGAGAGCCAAGCAGTTCTACCTAAGCTACCACTAGAGGCCAGTATTTAACCACTATACGATTAGTATATATGGGAAAAGCTGGCTCACACAGGAGTGCAAGTGGAAACAGCAAAATGTACACTGTTACACTAGAAATAGTCACATATGGAAACAAGTGTGCTACAGCTCATGGGTGTACACTTCACAATACATGATTATTTAAAATGATAATAGTCACCAATGCAAGTCAATGGGGAGCTGTTCAAGTGCCTATGTAAGTGAATGGAAGCTCCCCACATGTCATTTGACAGCCCATAACTCCATGTAGAAGTGACGTATGAGGATGGTTCAAAGTGTTTATAAAACTAGACAGGTACCTGCTTAATTCCATCTATACATGTAGCCCCGACCTCTGACCTGCAGTGACCTTTTGAATATGCCAAGGTCGCCAATGTTAAGTGAATGGAGGCACCCCACCTGTCATTTGAGAGGCCATAACTCCATGTAGCAGTGGCTTAGGAAGATGGTTCAAAGTGTTCCTGAAACTAGACTGTCTGCTCTTGAATCTCATCTATACATGTCTGTTAAGATTATGCCTCCTTCATTTGACACCAGCTGGAGTTTTGTCATAAGTGGCTGCAATGCAGTATGTAGGCCGCGCCGTTCCAAATAAAAAATATTATTCTCTAGTCGGTCCATTGAGATGCATTGGGAGCCATTCCAGAGAAAAAATATTATTCTCTAAATCTTAACTGATTGGGGCAGGCCCACCTATCATTTGTTAGGTGATATTTCTATGTGGCGTAGAGATAGTGGCCTGAAAATCAGTGGTCACACATTAGACAAATGTCAGAACATGTATGTAAAGTTTCATGAGTGCAGCCCTCAACAAAGAGCTGCAGTGGCCTTTTGAATTTGCTAAAGTCACAGATGCAAGACAATGGGGAGATGATTGACTATTTTTCACACAACATTAGGGGGGGTCACAGCTGAACCGTGCCAGCTGGGGGTCTGAAATTTGTGATGCTTTAACTACTTATTGGTATGAACAAGTGTACATAGTCTCATGGAGGCATGCCTTTCACATCATCTTTGGTGTAACTTGAAGTTTATAATTACTGGATATTATATGCCTCATATTAAGCTCAAGGGGGCCTCACAGCTGAACCATACCAGCTAGGGGTCTGACATTTGGTTTACATGAACTAGATGTAGGTATAAACTAGTTTGCCAAGTTTCATAACTGTAGTCCCGACCTTTTGAATCTGCCAAGGTCGCCAATGTTAAGTGAATGGAGGCACCCCACCTGTCATTTGAGAGGCCATAACTCCATGTAGGAGTGGCCTAGGAAGATGGTTCAAAGTATTCCTGAAATTAGACTGTCTGCTCTTGAATCGCATCTATACATGTCTGTTAAGATTATGTCTCTTTCATTTGAAACCAGCTGGATTTTTGTCATAAGTAGCTGCAATGCAGTATGTAGGCCGCGCCATTCCAAATAAAAAATATTATTCTCTAGTCGGTCCATTGAGATGCATTGGGAGCCATTCCAGAGAAAAAATATTATTCTCTAAATCTTAACTGATTGGGGCAGGCCCACCTATCATTTGTCAGGTGATTTTTCTATGTGGCGTAGAGATAGTGGCCTGAAAATCAGTGGTCACACATTAGACAAATGTCAGAACATGTATGTAAAGTTTCATGAGTGCAGCCCTCAACAAAGAGCTGCAGTGGCCTTTTGAATTTGCTAAAATCACAGATGCAAGACAATGGGGAGATGATTGACTATTTTTCACACAACATTAGGGGGGGTCACAGCTGAACCGTGCCAGCTGGGGGTCTGAAATTTGTCATGCTTTAACTACTTATTGGTATGAACAAGTGTACATAGTCTCATGGAGGCATGCCTTTCACATCATCTTTGGTGTAACTTTAAGTTTATAATTACTGTATATTATATGCCTCATATTAAGCTCAGGGGGGCCTCACAGCTGAACCATACCAGCTAGGGGTCTGAAATTTGGGTTACATCAACTAGATGTAGGTGTAAACAAGCTTGCCAAGTTTCATAACTGTAGCCCCTACCTCTGACCTGCAGTGACCTTTTGAATCTGCCATGGTCGCCAATGTTAAGTGAATGGAGGCACCGCACCGGTCATTTGAGAGGCCATAACTCCATGTAGGAGTGGCCTAGGAAGATGGTTCAAAGTGTTCCTGAAACTAGACGGTCTGCTCTTGAATCACATCCATACATGTCTGTTAAGATTATGTCTTTTTCATTTGAAACCAGCTGGATTTTTGTCATAAGTGGCTGCAATGCAGTATGTAGGCCGCGCCATTCCAAATAAAAAATATTATTCTCTAGTCGGTCCATTGAGATGCATTGGGAGCCATTCCAGAGAAAAAATATTATTCTCTAAATCTTAACTGATTGGGGCAGGCCCACCTATCATTTGTCAGGTAATATTTCTATGTGGCGTAGAGATAGTGGCCTGAAAATCAGTGGTCACACATTAGACAAATGTCAGAACATGTATGTAAAGTTTCATGAGTGCAGCCCTCAACAAAGAGCTGCAGTGGCCTTTTGAATTTGCTAAAGTCACAGATGCAAGACAATGGGGAGATGATTGACTATTTTTCACACAACATTAGGGGGGGTCACAGCTGAACCGTGCCAGCTGGGGGTCTGAAATTTGTCATGCTTTAACTACTTATTGGTATGAACAAGTGTACATAGTCTCATGGAGGCATGCCTTTCACATCATCTTTGGTGTGACTTTAAGTTTATAATTACTGTATATTATATGCCTCATATTAAGCTCAGGGGGGCCTCACAGCTGAACCATAGCAGCTAGGGGTCTGAAATTTGGGTTACATCAACTAGATGTAGGTGTAAACAAGCTTGCCAAGTTTCATAACTGTAGCCCCTACCTCTGACCTGCAGTGACCTTTTGAATCTGCCAAGGTCGCCAATGTTAAGTGAATGGAGGCACCCCACCTGTCATTTGAGAGGCCATAACTCCATGTAGGAGTGGCCTAGGAAGACGGTTCAAAGTGTTCCTGAAACTAGACTGTCTGCTCCTGAATCACATCCATACATGTCTGTTAAGATTATGTCTTTTTCATTTGAAACCAGCTGGATTTTTGTCATAAGTGGCTGCAATGCAGTATGTAGGCCGCGCCATTCCAAATAAAAAATATTATTCTCTAGTCGGTCCATTGAGATGCATTGGGAGCCATTCCAGAGAAAAAATATTATTCTCTAAATCTAAACTGATTGGGGCAGGCCCACCTATCATTTGCCAGGTGATATTTCTATGTGGCGTAGAGATAGTGGCCTGAAAATCAGTGGTCACACATTAGACTTATGTCAGAACATGTATGTAAAGTGAATGGAAGCTCCCCACATGTCATTTGACAGCCCATAACTCCATGTAGAAGTGACGTATGAGGATGGTTCAAAGTGTTCCTGAAACTAGACTGTCTGCTGCTTAATCCCATCTATACATGTCTGTTAAGATTATGCCTCTTTCATTTGAAACCAGCTGGATTTTTGTCATAAGTGGCTGCAATGCAGCATGTAGGCCTCACAGCTAAACTGTACTAGCTAGGGGTCTGAAATTTGGTATGCTAGTGTAACCCCTCATGTGTCTGCGTTGTGGTTTTCACTCAAAGAACGAAGGGACGTGGGGCCATGCAGCAGTTTTATTCACCTGGCACAAATAACACAAGGTTGGGAGTCCGCAAGGCGGCACAGCTTAAAATATAAAAGCAATGCGCTGGCTTAATCTCCAAAACTGTGTCATATTTATGAATAAAATAAAATACAAAATGAACATAGGAAAGTGCATGATATGTACCTGGCACAAATAACACAAGGTTGGGAGTCCGCAGGGCGGCACAGCTTGAAATATATAAGCAATGCTAGTATGGGGAGAGACGGAATGTTAGCTATCTTCACGTGTGGTTTCAAAACTGCGACAAAAATCCATTCAAAACTACATAAACAACAACATAAAGTACACCGACAACATCTACAAGGAGGGAGATGCAATCTCTATCGATCAGTATTGATTTGAAATGTTCACTGGAGCATACATCGGAGCGCTGTTGACATAGAACTTACCGCTGGCTTAATCTCCAAAACTGAGAGAGAGCCAAGCAGTTCTACCTAAGCTACCACTAGAGGCCAGTATTTAACCACTATACGATTAGTATATATGGGGAAAAGCTGGCTCACACAGGAGTGCAAGTGGAAACAGCAAAATGTACACTGTTACACTAGAAATAGTCACATATGGAAACAAGTGTGCTACAGCTCATGGGTGTACACCTCACAATACATGATTATTTAAAATGATAATAGTCACCAATGCAAGTCAATGGGGAGCTGTTCAAGTGCCTATGTAAGTGAATGGAAGCTCCCCACTTGTCATTTCACAGCCCATAACTCCATGTAGAAGTGACGTATGAGGATGGTTCAAAGTGTTTATAAAACTAGACAGGTAGCTGCTTAATTCCATCTATACATGTCTGTTTAGATTATGCCTCTTTCATTTGAAACCAGCTGGATTTTTGTCATAAGAGCTCATGCAAGACAATGGGGAGATGAGTGACTTTATTTTTCAAACAACATTATGGGGGGTCACGGCTGAACCGTGCCAGCTGGGGGTCTGAAATTTGGTTGACATGAACTAGATGTAGCCATAAACTAGTTTGCCAAGTTTCATAACTGTAGCCCTGACCCCTGACCTGCAGTGACCTTTTTAATCTCCCAAGGTCACCAATGTTAAGTGAATGGAGGCACCCCACCTGTCATTTGAGAGGCCATAACTCCATGTAGGAGTGGCCTAGGAAGATGTTTCAAAGTGTTCCTGAAACTAGACAGGCTGCTGCTTAATCCCATCTATACATGTCTGTTAAGATTATGCGTCTTTCATTTGAAACCAGCTGGATTTTTGTCATAAGTGGCTGCAATGCAGTATGTAGGCCGCGCCGTTCCAAATAAAAAATATTATTCTCTAGTCGGTCCATTGAGATGCATTGGGAGCCATTCCAGAGAAAAAATATTATTCTCTAAATCTAAACTGATTGGGGCAGGCCCACCTATCATTTGCCAGGTGATATTTCTATGTGGCGTAGAGATAGTGGCCTGAAAATCAGTGGTCACACATTAGACTTATGTCAGAACATGTATGTAAAGTGAATGGAAGCTCCCCACATGTCATTTGACAGCCCATAACTCCATGTAGAAGTGACGTATGAGGATGGTTCAAAGTGTTTATAAAACTAGACAGGTAGCTGCTTAATTCCATCTATACATGTCTGTTTAGATTATGCCTCTTTCATTTGAAACCAGCTGGATTTTTGTCATAAGAGCTCATGCAAGACAATGGGGAGATGAGTGACTTTATTTTTCAAACAACATTATGGGGGGTCACGGCTGAACCGTGCCAGCTGGGGGTCTGAAATTTGGTTGACATGAACTAGATGTAGCCATAAACTAGTTTGCCAAGTTTCATAACTGTAGCCCTGACCCCTGACCTGCAGTGACCTTTTTAATCTCCCAAGGTCACCAATGTTAAGTGAATGGAGGCACCCCACCTGTCATTTGAGAGGCCATAACTCCATGTAGGAGTGGCCTAGGAAGATGTTTCAAAGTGTTCCTGAAACTAGACAGGCTGCTGCTTAATCCCATCTATACATGTCTGTTAAGATTATGCGTCTTTCATTTGAAACCAGCTGGATTTTTGTCATAAGTGGCTGCAATGCAGTATGTAGGCCGCGCCGTTCCAAATAAAAAATATTATTCTCTAGTCGGTCCATTGAGATGCATTGGGAGCCATTCCAGAGAAAAAATATTATTCTCTAAATCTAAACTGATTGGGGCAGGCCCACCTATCATTTGCCAGGTGATATTTCTATGTGGCGTAGAGATAGTGGCCTGAAAATCAGTGGTCACACATTAGACTTATGTCAGAACATGTATGTAAAGTGAATGGAAGCTCCCCACATGTCATTTGACAGCCCATAACTCCATGTAGAAGTGACGTATGAGGATGGTTCAAAGTGTTTATAAAACTAGACAGGTAGCTGCTTAATTCCATCTATACATGTCTGTTTAGATTATGCCTCTTTCATTTGAAACCAGCTGGATTTTTGTCATAAGAGCTCATGCAAGACAATGGGGAGATGATTGACATTATTTTTCACACAACATTATGGGGGGTCACGGCTGAACCGTGCCAGCTGGGGGTCTGAAATTTGGTTGACATGAACTAGATGTAGCCATAAACTAGTTTGCCAAGTTTCATAACTGTAGCCCTGACCCCTGACCTGCAGTGACCTTTTTAATCTGCCAAGGTCACCAATGTTAAGTGAATGGAGGCACCCCACCTGTCATTTGAGAGGCCATAACTCCATGTCGGAGTGGCCTAGGAAGATGGTTCAAAGTGTTCCTGAAACTAGACTGTCTGCTCTTGAATCCGATCCATACATGTCTGTTAAGATTATGCCTCTTTCATTTGAAACCAGCTGGATTTTTGTCATAAGAGCTCATGCAAGACAATGGGGAGATGATTGACATTATTTTTCACACAACATTATGGGGGGTCACGGCTGAACCGTGCCAGCTGGGGGTCTGAAATTTGGTTGACATGAACTAGATGTAGCCATAAACTAGTTTGCCAAGTTTCATAACTGTAGCCCTCACCCCTGACCTGCAGTGACCTTTTGAATCTGCCAAGGTCGCCAATGTTAAGTGAATGGAGGCACCCCACCTGTCATTTGAGGGGCCATAACTCCACGTAGGAGTGGCCTAGGAAGATGGTTCAAAGTGTTTCTGAAACTAGACAGTCTGCTCTTGAATCAAATCTATACTTGTCTGTTAAGATTATGCCTTTTTAATTTGAAACCAGCTGGATTTTTGTCATAAGTGGCTGCAATGCAGTATGTAGGCCGCGCCGTTCCAAATAAAAAATATTATTCTCTAGTCGGTCCATTGAGATGCATTAGGAGCCATTCCAGAGAAAAAATATTATTCTCTAAATCTAAACTGATTGGGGCAGGCCCACCTATCATTTGTCAGGTGATATTTCTATGTGGCGTAGAGATAGTGGCCTGAAAATCAGTGGTCACACATTAGACTTATGTCAGAACATGTATGTAAAGTGAATGGAAGCTCCCCACATGTCATTTGACAGCCCATAACTCCATGTAGAAGTGACGTATGAGGATGGTTCAAAGTGTTCCTGAAACTAGACTGTCTGCTGCTTAATCCCATCTATACATGTCTGTTAAGATTATGCCTCTTTCATTTGAAACCAGCTGGATTTTTGTCATAAGTGACTGCAATGCAGCATGTAGGCCTCACAGCTAAACTGTACTAGCTAGGGGTCTGAAATTTGGTATGCTAGTGTAACCCCTCATGTGTCTGCGTTGTGGTTTTCACTCAAAGAACGAAGGGACGTGGGGCCATGCAGCAGTTTTATTCACCTGGCACAAATAACACAAGGTTGGGAGTCCGCAGGGCGGCACAGCTTAAAATATAAAAGCAATGCGCTGGCTTAATCTCCAAAACTGTGTCATATTTATCAATAAAATAAAATACAAAATGAACATAGGAGAGTGCATGATATGTACCTGGCACAAATAACACAAGGTTGGGAGTCCGCAGGGAGGCACAGCTTGAAATATATAAGCAATGCTAGTATGGGGAGAGACGGAATGTTAGCTATCTTCACGTGTGGTTTCAAAACTTTGACAAAAATCCATTCAAAACTACATAAACAACAACATAAAGTACACCGACAACATCTACAAGGAGGGAGATGCAATCTCTATCGATCAGTATTGATTTGAAATGTTCACTGGAGCATACATCGGAGCGCTGTTGACATAGAACTTACCGCTGGCTTAATCTCCAAAACTGAGAGAGAGCCAAGCAGTTCTACCTAAGCTACCACTAGAGGCCAGTATTTAACCACTATACGATTAGTATATATGGGAAAAGCTGGCTCACACAGGAGTGCAAGTGGAAACAGCAAAATGTACACTGTTACACTAGAAATAGTCACATATGGAAACAAGTGTGCTACAGCTCATGGGTGTACACCTCACAATACATGATTATTTAAAATGATAATAGTCACCAATGCAAGTCAATGGGGAGCTGTTCAAGTGCCTATGTAAGTGAATGGAAGCTCCCCACTTGTCATTTCACAGCCCATAACTCCATGTAGAAGTGACGTATGAGGATGGTTCAAAGTGTTTATAAAACTAGACAGGTAGCTGCTTAATTCCATCTATACATGTCTGTTAAGATTATGCCTCCTTTATTTAAAACTAGCAGGTATTCCATAATGAGTGTCTGCAATGCAATATGTAGGCCGTGCCGTTCCAAATAAAAAATATTATTCTGTATTCGGTCCATTGAGATGCATTGGGAGCCATTCCAGAGAAAAAATATTATTCTCTAAATCTAAACTGATTGGAGCAGGCCCACCTATCATTTGTCAGGTGATATTTCTGTGTGGCGTAGAGATAGTGGCCTGAAAATCAGTGGTCACACATTAGACATATGTCAGAAAATGTATGTAAAGTTTCATGAGTGCAGCCCTCAACAAAGAGCTGCAGTGGCCTTTTGAATTTGCTAAAGTCAAAGAAGCAAGACAATGGGGAGATGATTGACTTTATTTTTCACACAACATTAGGGGGGGTCACAGCTGAACCGTGCCAGCTGGAGGTCTGAAATTTGGCCTGCTTTAACTACTTATTGGTATGAACAAGTATGCATAGTCTCATGGAGGCATGCCTTTCACAGCATCTTTGGTGTAATTTTAAGTTTATAATTACAGGATATTATATGCCTCATATTAAGCTCAGGGGGGCCTCACAGCTGAACCGTACCAGCTAGGGGTCTGAAATTTAGCATGCTAGAACTAGTCACATATGGAAACAAGTGTGCCACAGCTCATGGGTGTACACCTCACAATATATGATTATTTAAAATAATAAAAGTCACCAATGCAAGTCATCGGGGCGCTGTTTAAGTGCAGTGCTGAAATGAAGCTGAGGGGGCATCACGGCTGAATCGTATAAGTTAGGTGTCTGAAATTTGGCAAAGCCAGACTAGATGCGTACCTGAATGAGTGTGCCACATTTTATGCCTACAGCCTGCAGTGACCTTTTTATTTCCCAAGGTCCCCTATGTAAGTGAATGGAAGCACCCCACCTGTCATTTGATAGCCCATAACTCCATGTATAAATGACGTATGAATATGTTTTAAAGTGTTTCTGAAACTAAACAGTCTGCCGCTTAATCCCATCTATACATGTCTGTTAAGATTATGCCTCTTTCATTTGATACCAGCTGGATATTTGCAATAAGTGATGGTAATGCAGTCTGTAGGTCGCTCCATTCCAAATCAAAAATTTTATTCCCTAATCCAGGGGTGGCCAATCTTATCCGCAAAGGGCCGCTGTGTATACGAGTTTTCGCTGCAAATCCCTAACTATATTACTAATTAGAGGACTGATTGGCTGAAGAGTGCTCACACCTGGGTTTGAACAGCTGACCTACAGGTTATCCCAAAAACCTACATACACACCGGCCCTTTGCAGATAAGATTGGCCACCCCTGCCCTAATCGGTCCATTGAGATGCATTAGGAGCCATTCCAGAGAAAAAATATTATTCTCTAAATCTAAACTGATTGGGGCAGGCCCACCTATCATTTGTCAGGTGATATTTCTATGTGGCGTAGAGATAGTGGCCTGAAAATCAGTGGTCACACATTAGACTTATGTCAGAACATGTATGTAAAGTGAATGGAAGCTCCCCACATGTCATTTGACAGCCCATAACTCCATGTAGAAGTGACGTATGAGGATGGTTCAAAGTGTTCCTGAAACTAGACTGTCTGCTGCTTAATCCCATCTATACATGTCTGTTAAGATTATGCCTCTTTCATTTGAAACCAGCTGGATTTTTGTCATAAGTGACTGCAATGCAGCATGTAGGCCTCACAGCTAAACTGTACTAGCTAGGGGTCTGAAATTTGGTATGCTAGTGTAACCCCTCATGTGTCTGCGTTGTGGTTTTCACTCAAAGAACGAAGGGACGTGGGGCCATGCAGCAGTTTTATTCACCTGGCACAAATAACACAAGGTTGGGAGTCCGCAGGGCGGCACAGCTTAAAATATAAAAGCAATGCGCTGGCTTAATCTCCAAAACTGTGTCATATTTATCAATAAAATAAAATACAAAATGAACATAGGAGAGTGCATGATATGTACCTGGCACAAATAACACAAGGTTGGGAGTCCGCAGGGAGGCACAGCTTGAAATATATAAGCAATGCTAGTATGGGGAGAGACGGAATGTTAGCTATCTTCACGTGTGGTTTCAAAACTTTGACAAAAATCCATTCAAAACTACATAAACAACAACATAAAGTACACCGACAACATCTACAAGGAGGGAGATGCAATCTCTATCGATCAGTATTGATTTGAAATGTTCACTGGAGCATACATCGGAGCGCTGTTGACATAGAACTTACCGCTGGCTTAATCTCCAAAACTGAGAGAGAGCCAAGCAGTTCTACCTAAGCTACCACTAGAGGCCAGTATTTAACCACTATACGATTAGTATATATGGGAAAAGCTGGCTCACACAGGAGTGCAAGTGGAAACAGCAAAATGTACACTGTTACACTAGAAATAGTCACATATGGAAACAAGTGTGCTACAGCTCATGGGTGTACACCTCACAATACATGATTATTTAAAATGATAATAGTCACCAATGCAAGTCAATGGGGAGCTGTTCAAGTGCCTATGTAAGTGAATGGAAGCTCCCCACTTGTCATTTCACAGCCCATAACTCCATGTAGAAGTGACGTATGAGGATGGTTCAAAGTGTTTATAAAACTAGACAGGTAGCTGCTTAATTCCATCTATACATGTCTGTTAAGATTATGCCTCCTTTATTTAAAACTAGCAGGTATTCCATAATGAGTGTCTGCAATGCAATATGTAGGCCGTGCCGTTCCAAATAAAAAATATTATTCTGTATTCGGTCCATTGAGATGCATTGGGAGCCATTCCAGAGAAAAAATATTATTCTCTAAATCTAAACTGATTGGAGCAGGCCCACCTATCATTTGTCAGGTGATATTTCTGTGTGGCGTAGAGATAGTGGCCTGAAAATCAGTGGTCACACATTAGACATATGTCAGAAAATGTATGTAAAGTTTCATGAGTGCAGCCCTCAACAAAGAGCTGCAGTGGCCTTTTGAATTTGCTAAAGTCAAAGAAGCAAGACAATGGGGAGATGATTGACTTTATTTTTCACACAACATTAGGGGGGGTCACAGCTGAACCGTGCCAGCTGGAGGTCTGAAATTTGGCCTGCTTTAACTACTTATTGGTATGAACAAGTATGCATAGTCTCATGGAGGCATGCCTTTCACAGCATCTTTGGTGTAATTTTAAGTTTATAATTACAGGATATTATATGCCTCATATTAAGCTCAGGGGGGCCTCACAGCTGAACCGTACCAGCTAGGGGTCTGAAATTTAGCATGCTAGAACTAGTCACATATGGAAACAAGTGTGCCACAGCTCATGGGTGTACACCTCACAATATATGATTATTTAAAATAATAAAAGTCACCAATGCAAGTCATCGGGGCGCTGTTTAAGTGCAGTGCTGAAATGAAGCTGAGGGGGCATCACGGCTGAATCGTATAAGTTAGGTGTCTGAAATTTGGCAAAGCCAGACTAGATGCGTACCTGAATGAGTGTGCCACATTTTATGCCTACAGCCTGCAGTGACCTTTTTATTTCCCAAGGTCCCCTATGTAAGTGAATGGAAGCACCCCACCTGTCATTTGATAGCCCATAACTCCATGTATAAATGACGTATGAATATGTTTTAAAGTGTTTCTGAAACTAAACAGTCTGCCGCTTAATCCCATCTATACATGTCTGTTAAGATTATGCCTCTTTCATTTGATACCAGCTGGATATTTGCAATAAGTGATGGTAATGCAGTCTGTAGGTCGCTCCATTCCAAATCAAAAATTTTATTCCCTAATCCAGGGGTGGCCAATCTTATCCGCAAAGGGCCGCTGTGTATACGAGTTTTCGCTGCAAATCCCTAACTATATTACTAATTAGAGGACTGATTGGCTGAAGAGTGCTCACACCTGGGTTTGAACAGCTGACCTACAGGTTATCCCAAAAACCTACATACACACCGGCCCTTTGCAGATAAGATTGGCCACCCCTGCCCTAATCGGTCCATTGAGATGCATTAGGAGGCATTCCAGAGAAAAAACTTTAATCCCTAATTTATGCATTAACTTCAGGCCTCAAACAAACCTGAAAATGTCTGAAATTTGGCAAGAACTAGACACATATGGAAACAAGTATGCCACAGCTCATGGGTATACACCTCACGGTATAACTTTAATGATTGTTTAGAATAATAAAAGTCACCAATGCAGTCTGAAAGCCACACCGTTCCAAATCACAAATGTTATTCCCTAGTCATCTAATTAAGATGCATTGGGAGCCATTCCAAAGAAAAATATATATTTCACTAATGTAAAGTGCATGGCACAGGCCCACCTATCATTTGTCAGGTGGGGTATAGCTAGATGTCTGAATGTAGTTGGAGGGTGGTCTGGATGCTGTTCAGCCAAATAACTATTTCAATATTGTCTAAATACTAGAACTCATGGCCATAAGTGGAAATTAGCGGGAGAACATTTTAAAACAAATTTGAGGAAGCATTTCTTTACACAGCGTGTAGTTAGAGTATGGAATAGTCTTCCTGCTAGTGTAGCGGAAGCTAAAACCCTGGGTTCCTTTAAATCAGAGCTAGATAAGATTTTAACAACTCTGAGCTATTAGTTAAGTTCTCCCCAAACGAGCTTGATGGGCCGAATGGCCTCCTCTCGTTTGTAAATTTCTTATGTTCTTATATGTAGACAAATGTCAGACTATAGTCACCATTGTAGTCAGTGGGGCCCTGCCATTTCTAGATTGCAAATATTGTCTATCAGTACACTGTGCAATAAACAAAAGGTGCAAAGGCGTCCAGGTATTCAGTTTTAATCGGTTTGATTAAACCTGAATACCTGGTAGCCTTTGTACCTTTCGTGCATTACACAGCATTATGCCAGCACGCACACATGCCGACAATATCATGGCAGAGTCTGCAGCAATATACCTGTGATTGATAGCACAGGTCTTTGGCATGTTGTTGTTGCTGATTTGAAAGATCTAGCTTGACAAGTCAAAAGTTTGGACAGAGCTGCATCAGGGAAATGTGTTCCCATTTATTTACGAATTTAAGCTCCTCTATGACAACATTAGGAAGTTGCTATTTGGAATTGTAAGCGAGTTATAATTGATAGTAATGTTATTCAAATCTCTTGTCAATTAAAACTCATTACTGCTCAAGATTTTAAACACGTCATTCCTCTTTTTAAATACCCATAACTAGTCAAATAAAATCGCTAAAATATCCCGTGATTCCAAAAGCTTCTTATGCTGATAGGAAGCAAGCGTAGTATTGCATAATTAGGATCCAATATATAAATTGCTTTCCGTGGCGCAGGGCTTAGAATTACCTGGGTGATAAAGACTGGACAGTTTTACCGGTAAGGATCAATTAGAAGTTCTGTAGCATTCCACGATTTGTATCCTAATTCCTAACCATTCCAAAATACAAATATAAATCGCTACGTATTCCATTTGTTGAATCTAACTTGCTAAACAAATCGCAATACATCTGCTAGCCAAGGTGTATTTTAATGGATTGTGAGGTGTCCTCTACAACTTCTGATGACCTTGTAAGTAGTGCGTCTTTACAAAAAATGTTTAATATGTATATATATGTGTGTTTGCATGTATAGTATCCATGTAATTGTAAAAGTCAATTACGTATTGTCATTGCCTATGCATTTGTTTTATTAATTGCACATTTTTGCCTTTTGCTATTGATTGAAATGCTATGCATTGGCTCGCAAAATAAACGCGTTTTGTTTGATGGCTACTTACAAAGTATGATATTCAGACTGCTTGTTTAAAACTTTGCTTAAAGTTTTTAAACTGGGAACTGCTCTTGGAAGTATAATTTAGATTTCAATTTATCAGTACTTGAATGTTCTACTTTATATTTCTGGTTGATTATGGTGATGAGATAATCCATGTTAGTGAGGATACTTTAAATTATTTAAGTTTTTTAAACTACAGGGATCCCCGCGATATCGCGATTTTATATATATATATATATATATATATATATACACACACATACATTATATATATACATACATTATATATATACATACATTTTACATAAATATATATATATATATATATACACACACACACATATTCATATGGTATATCGCGGATTTCCACCTATCGCAGATGGGAGCGTAACTTCCACGATAGGCGGGGGATCACTGTACTTTGAAACTGAAAGGCTCCTGTGCTTGGCTGTCAATTGAGGGGTTGCGTCGCAATCATATTAGGGCAGGGTGGGCGGGATACTTTTTCGCGCGCTCGGAACCACGTGGGAAGGCTGTTTACGTGTCCAGAGGCTGGAAGACTACTGTGCCTCGTTTCGTAAGTAAAACCTTTTTTAGTCGCATTTAATCTTCTAAACTAAATTTTAAGCCACGTCACTGTTTATGTCAGAGTGAGATGATTAGACTGGAATCTTTAAACGCCACCAAAACACTGCACCCGTACAATACGGTGACTGAGAAATTTTTGCTTAGCTAATGAAGATAATAATGGCGGTGCGCATGCATGTGTATGCATGTTATTTACAATCCAGTTTATTTCCAGTGTATAATTGTGTGTAAACGTTACATTCCCTTACTTCTGTTGATTGCGGATGCACTGCCTATGTATTTGTTTTATTAATTGTACATTTTTGCCTTTTGCTATTGATTGAAATGCTATACATTAGCTCGCAAAATAAACGCTTTTTGTTTGATGGCTACTTACAAAGTATCATATTCTGACTGCTTGTTTAAAACTTTGCTTAAAGCTTTTTAAACTGGGAACTGCTTTTGGAAGTATAATTTAGATTTCAATTTATCAGTACTTGAATGTTCTACTTTATATTTCTGGTTGATTATGGTGATGAGACAATCCATGTTAGTGAGGATACTTTAAATTATTTAAGGTTTTTAAACTACAGTGATCCCCCGCGATATCGCGATGGTATATCGCGGATTTCCACCTGTCGCAGATGGGAGCGTAACTTCCACGATAGGCGGGGGATCACTGTACTTTGAAACTGAAAGGCTCCTGTGCCTGGCTGTCAATTGAGGGGTTGCGTCAGCAATCATTTCAGGGCAGGGTGGGCGGGATACTTTTTTTGCGCGCTCGGAACCACGTGGGAAGGTTGTTTATGTGTCTAGAGGTAGAGCAGGCTGGAAAGTCGTCTCCTTTCGTAAGTAATGTAAAACCTTTTTTAGTCGCATTTAATCTTCTAAACTAAATTTTAAGCCACGTCACTGTTTATCTCAGAGTGAGATGATTAGACTCGAATCTTTAAACGCGACCGAAACACTGCACCCGTACAATACGGTGACTGAGAAATGTTTGCTTAGCTAATGAAGACAATAATGGCGGTGCGCATGCATGTGTATGCATGTTATTTACAATCCATGTATAATTGAGTGTTTTAATTGTACGTTACATTCCCGGACTTCTATTGATTGCGGATTTCAAACGTTTTAAAATGGATTGATAATAATTTAATGCTTTGTTTTCTGTGGTAGGCCTCACGTACAATCAAAATGTCAGATCATGACGAAGATGCCCCCGCATCTGAGACCCAAGCGCCCCCCTCAACCGGAGAGGCTAAAAGTAAGTCACACCAATGTATAGACAATCATCCCCCTGGTGAATGTGAGACATGTAAGTGACAAAATATTGCTGATAAAATTGAATGGTGATGGTGATTGTCAAAATTATGGGTGTATGTCTTGGTATTCTTGCTGAAGATGAAGATGCCCCCGCATCTGAGACCCAAGCGCCCCCCTCAACCAAAGAGGCTAAACGTAAGTCACATCAATGTATTGTGTTGGATATATACACAGGCAAAACTAAAAACATATATATATATATATATATATATATATATATATATATATATATATATATATATATATATATATATATATATTTGTGTATAATTAATCAAAATGAATCACATTTTAATCACATTTCAATTTTTGACTCGAGAAATAAGAAATTTAAGTTTGGTTGATGAATGAATCAATATACACAAGCTTAAACTTCAAAATCTTGTTTATTTTCCCATCAGTCTACCACACAGACCAATAGATGAGTGCAGAAAACACAGAGCAAACTGTTTTCAGATCACTGGAAATTTTGACCAAAAATGCCAAAGTACTGATTGACAACTGATCCCATTTTTCAAACATCGTGTATGGAAAAAACTGAAAAACCAAACAATCCCATTTCAGTCAAACTCCCTCAAGTATCCCTGGCCAAAAATAAACAGACCAACAGTTCAAGATAAAGTACTGTGTCTACCATCTAAAATGGTATAATTACTTACCTTAAATACTTACCTGATAAGCTGTTAAGGGGGTTTCTATCTGTGACAAAGATAATATAAACACTGAAGTGCTAATTGTGCTAGTGCGCCAATAAGATTTACAATGTTATATTAGCATCCCGCTAGTCGCTAGTTAATTTGACCGCTTGTAAGTGCAAAGTATTTATTGTGTATTGTTTGAGTTGTAATATATGTATCGTGTTCAGTTTCACAGTACCTCTTTTAGTAAACATCTCAAACTGCAAGATTTGCTTCACAGATGTTTATTGGAGGAGCCTCTTATCTGTCAAGCTTAAAACTGCGCACTCACATTTCCAAGGACAGAATAAAATGCATAAATTTTTTTAATTCATTGTTTTTCCCGTAAGTAATTAATAGAAATTAACGTGTTAAAGTCCCAGCCCTAACATATATATGTCTGTGTGTGTGTGTATGGTGACCTTAAAGACATGTTTGTTTGTCCTCAGTTATTGAAAGCAGCGGACCAGAAGTTCAGCGTGATGTCAGCAACGTAATGAATGAGTTGCGAAAGTAAGCCATATAAGTAAACATTGAAAACCTTAATTTTTCACCACTACTATTCTTGCACTCTTGTGGATGTCCTCATTGATCATTCTCATTTGTTTTTTGTCTTTTTACATTTCAGATCAAAGCAGTGAGATTGGAACGGTGTCCGCTTTTTTTTTTGTCAAGGCCACTTCAGTTAGTTAAAAAAAAAAAGCTTGTTTTATACGTAATAAAAAAAAAAGATGTAAACAAATTTAAAAATGTGGCAAAAATAAAAGGTGATTGGTTTTCAGTTGGTATCTCAAAGTTTTTCATCTTGTCTCCTGTATGACCTATTGTCCATGAGTCATTGTAAGTATGCAAACACAATAACTCAGCAGTCACCATTGCTGACACTCGATACAGAGACGTGTCAAGTGTCACACTCATTGGTTGATTTCTCACGGCTGAGTCGTACGAGCTAGGGCTCTGAGTTTTGGCATGCTTGAACTAGTCGCATATGGAAACAAGTGTGCCACAGCTCATGGGTGTACACCTCACAATACATGATTATTTAAAATAGTAATAGTAATAGTAATAGTCACCAATTCAAGTCAATGGGGAGCTGTTCAAGTGCCTATATAAGTGAATGGAAGCACCCCACCTGTAATTTGACAGCCCATAACTCCATGTAGAAGTGACGTATGAGGATGTTTCTGAAACTAGACAAGCTGCTGCTTAATTGCATCTATACATGTCTGTTAAGATTATGCCTCTTTCATTTGACATCAGCTGGAGTTTTATCATAAGTGGCTGCAATGCAGTATGTAGACCATGCTGTTCCAAATAACAAATATTATTCTCTAGTCGGTCCATTGAGATGCATTGGGAGCCATTCCAGAAAAAAATTATATTCTCTAATCTAAAATGATTGGAGCAGGCCCTCCTATTATTTGTCAGTTGATATTTCTGTGTGACGTAGAGATAGTGGCCTGAAAATCAGTGGTCACACACTAGACATATGTCAGAACATGTATGCAAAGTTTCATCAGTGCAGCCCTCAACAAAGAGCTGCAGTGGCCTTTTGAATTTCCTAAAGTCACAGATGCAAGACAATGGGGAGATGATTGACTTTATTTTTCACACAACATTAGGGGGGGTCACGGCTGAACCGTACAAGCTAGGGGTCTGACATTTTGTATGCATTAACTAGTTATGGGTATGAACAAGTATGCGTAGTCTCATGGAGGCATGCCTTTCAGAACATCTCTGGTGTAATTTTAAATTTATGATTACAGGATATTATATGCCTTATATTAAGCTCAGGGGGGCCTCACAGCTAAACCGTACCAGCTAGGGGTCTGAAATTTGGCAAGCATTAACTACTTATGGGTAAGAACAAGTGTTCAAAGTCACATTAAGGCACACTTTTCATAACATCTTTGGTGCAATTTTAAATTTATAATTACAGGATATTATATTCCTCATGTTAAGCTCAGGGGGCCCTCACAGCTGAGCCGTACCAACAAGGGGTCTGAAATTTGGCATGCTTTAACAACTTTTGGGTCTGAACATACAGTCTCATACAGGGAAGCCTTTCACAACATCTTTGGTGCAATTTTAAATTTTTAATTATACGATATTATATGCTTCATATTAAGCTCAGGGGGCCCTCACAGTTGAACCCTACCAGCTAGTAGTCTGAAATTTGGTATACCTAAACTAGCTGTAGGTCTGAACAAGTTTGCCAAGTTTCATAAGTGTAGCCCTGAGCCCTGACCTGCAGTGACCTTTTGAATCTGCCAAGGTTGCCAATGTTAAGTGAATGGATGCACCCCACCTGTCATTTGAGAGGCCATAACTCCATGTAGGAGTGGCCTAGGTAGATGGTTCAAAGTGTTCCTGAAACTAGACAGTCTGCTCTTGAATCAAATCTATACTTGTCTGTTAAGATTATGCCTTTTTAATTTGAAACCAGCTGGATATTTGTCATAAGTGGCTGCAATGCAGTATGTAGGCCGCGCCGTTCCAAATAAAAAATATTATTCTCTAGTCGGTCCATTGAGATGCATTGGGAGCCATTCCAGAGAAAAAATATTATTCTCTAAATCTAAACTGATTGGGGCAGGCCCACCTATCATTTGTCAGGTGATATTTCTATGTGGCGTAGGGATAGTGGCCTGAAAATCAGCCGTCACACATTAGACATATGTCAGAACATGTATGTAAAGTTTCATGAGTGCAGCCCTCAGCAAAGAGCTGCAGTGGCCTTTTGAATTTGCTAAAGTCACAGATGCAAGACAATGGGGAGATGATTGCCTTTATTTTTCACACAACATTAGGGGGGGTCACGGCTGAACCATACGAGCTAGGACTTTGAAATTTGGCATGCATTAACTACTTATTGGTATGAACAAGTGTGCAAAGTCTCATAGAGGCAAGCCTTTCACAACATCTTTGATGTAATTTTAAAGTTTTAATGTAAGGAAATTTTAGGCCTCAGATGAAGCTGAGGGGGTGTCACAGCTGACCCGTACCAGCTAGAGGTCTGAAATTTGGCATGCATTAACTACTTATGGGTATGGACAAGTGTGCAAAATCTCATGGAGACAGACCTTTCACAACATCTTTGGTGTAATTTTAAAGTTTTAATGTAAGGATATTGTATGCCTCATATGTACCCTCTTGCTGTGTTCCAGTCAAACTTGACTGTTTTAAAAGTTTTATCTCTGAATAATGTTGTTAGCTTGATCAGACTGACTTCTGATTGCATGACTTTGTATAGAAGTGGATTTCTACAGACAAAATAAATACTATAATTTTACATAATTTGTTTTGTGTTTTATTAAACTTTTGTATACTATTAGTGTACCGGTCAGAAATTGGCAGAATGGAGGAGACAACAATTAGTGCAAAAAAACTTTCCCACGGGAACAACACCTATGTTGGCAGTTCTCACAGAAAGTTGCAACAGTGTTTCAATGACATTGAACTTTTCCCATAGATTAAGCTCAGGGGGGCCTCACAGCTAAACCGTAAGTGGTAGGGGTCTGCAATTTGGTATACATGAACTATATGTAGGTCTAAACAACTTTGCCAAGTTTCATAACTGTAGCCCTCACCCCTGACCTGCAATGACCTTTTGAATCTGCCAAGGTCGCCAATGTTAAGTGAATGGAGGCACCCCACCTGTCATTTGAGAGGCCACAACTCCATGTAGGAGTGGCCTAGGAAGATGGTTCAAAGTGTTCCTGAAACTAGACAGTCTGCTCTTGAATCACACCTATACTTGTCTGTTAAGATTATGCCTTTTTAATTTGAAACCAGCTGGATTTTTGTCATAAGTGGCTGCAATGCAGTATGTAGGCCGCGCCGTTCCAAATAAAAAATATTATTCTCTGCTCGGTCCATTGAGATGCATTGGGAGCCATTTCAGAGAAAAAATATTATTCTCTAAATCTAAACTGATTGGGGCAGGCCCACCTATCATTTGTCAGGTGATATTTCTATGTGGCGTAGAGATAGTGGCCTGAAAATCAGTGGTCACACATTAGACATATGTCAGAACATGTATGTAAAGTTTCATGAGTGCAGCCCTCAACAAAGAGCTGCAGTGGCCTTTTGAATTTGCTAAAGTCACAGATGCAAGACAATGGGGAGATGATTGCCTTTATTTTTCACACAACATTAGGGGGGGTCACGGCTGAACCATACGAGCTAGGGGTTTGAAATTTGGCATGCATTGACTACTTATTGGTATGAACAAGTGTGCAAAGTCTCATAGAGGAAAGCCTTTCACAACATCTTTGGTGTAATTTTAAAGTTTTAATGTAAGGATATTGTATGCCTCATATGTACCCTCTTGCTGTGTTCCAGTCAAACTTGACTGTTTTAAAAGTTTTATCTCTGAATAATGTTGTTAGCTTGATCAGACTGACTTCTGGTTGCATGACTTTGTCTAAAAGAGGATTTCTACAGAAAAAATAAATTTTATAATTTTACATAATTTGTATTGTGTTTTATTAAACTTTTGTATACTATTAGTGTACCGGTCAGAAATGGGCAGAATGGAGGAGACAACAATTAGTGCAAAAAAACTTTCCCACGGGAACAACACCTATGTTGGCAGTTCTCACAGAAAGTTGCAACAGTGTTTCAATGACATTGAACTTTTCCCATAGATTAAGCTCAGGGGGGTCCCACAGCTAAACCGTACGAGGTAGTGGTCTGAAATTTGGTTTACATGAACTAGTTCTAGGTATAAACAAGTTTGCCAAGTTTCATAACTGTAGCCCTCACCCCTGACCTGCAGTGACCTTTTGAATCTGCCAAGGTCGCCAATGTTAAGTGAATGGAGGCACCCCACCTATCATTTGACAGGCCATAACTCCATGTAGGAGTGGCCTAGGAAGATGGTTCAAAGTGTTCCTGAAACTAGACAGTCTGCTCTTGAATCAAATCTATACATGTCTGTTAAGATTATGCCTCCTTCATTTGAAACCAGCTGGATATTTGTCATAAGTGGCTGCAATGCAGTATGTAGGCCGCGCCGTTCCAAATAAAAAATATTATTCTCTAGTCGGTCCATTGAGATGTATTGGGAGCCATTCCAGAGAAAAAGTATTATTCTCTAAATCTAAACTGATTGGGGCAGGCCCACCTATCATTTGTCAGGTGATATTTCTATGTGGCGTAGAGATAGTGGCCTGAAAATCAGTGGTCACACATTAGACATATGTCAGAACATGTATGTAAAGTTTCATGAGTGCAGCCCTCAACAAAGAGCTGCAGTGGCCTTTTGAATTTGCTAAAGTCACAGATGTAAGACAATGGGGAGATGATTGATTTTATTTTTCACACAACATTAGGGGGGGTCACGGCTGAACCATACGAGCTAGGGGTTTGAAATTTGGCATGCATTAACTACTTATTGGTATGAACAAGTGTGCAAAGTCTCATAGAGGAAAGCCTTTCACAACATCTTTGGTGTAAAGTTTTAATGTAAGGATATTGTATGCCTCATATGTACCCTCTTGCTGTGTTCCAGTCAAACTTGACTGTTTTAAAAGTTTTATCTCTGAATAATGTTGTTAGCTTGATCAGACTGACTTCTGGTTGCATGACTTTGTCTAAAAGAGGATTTCTACAGACAAAATAAATTTTATAATTTTACATAATTTGTATTGTGTTTTATTAAACTTTTGTATACTATTAGTGTACCGGTCAGAAATGGGCAGAATGGAGGAGACAACAATTAGTGCAAAAAAACTTTCCCACGGGAAAAACACCTATGTTGGCAGTTCTCACAGAAAGTTGCAACAGTGTTTCAATGACATTGAACTTTTCCCATAGATTAAGCTCAGGGGGGTCCCACAGCTAAACCGTACGAGGTAGTGGTCTGAAATTTGGTTTACATGAACTAGTTCTAGGTATAAACAAGTTTGCCAAGTTTCATAACTGTAGCCCTCACCCCTGACCTGCAGTGACCTTTTGAATCTGCCAAGGTCGCCAATGTTAAGTGAATGGAGGCACCCCACCTATCATTTGACAGGCCATAACTCCATGTAGGAGTGGCCTAGGAAGATGGTTCAAAGTGTTCCTGAAACTAGACAGTCTGCTCTTGAATCAAATCTATACATGTCTGTTAAGATTATGCCTCCTTCATTTGAAACCAGCTGGATTTTTGTCATAAGTGGCTGCAATGCAGTATGTAGGCCGCGCCGTTCCAAATAAAAAATATTATTCTCTAGTCGGTCCATTGAGATGCATTGGGAGCCATTCCAGAGAAAAAATATTATTCTCTAAATCTAAACTGATTGGGGCAGGCCCACCTATCATTTGTCAGGTGATATTTCTATGTGGCGTAGAGATAGTGGCCTGAAAATCAGTGGTCACACATTAGACATATGTCAGAACATGTATGTAAAGTTTCATGAGTGCAGCCCTCAACAAAGAGCTGCAGTGGCCTTTTGAATTTGCTAAAGTCACAGATGCAAGACAATGGGGAGATGATTACCTTTATTTTTCACACAACATTAGGGGGGGTCACGGCTGAACCATACGAGCTAGGGGTTTGAAATTTGGCATGCATTAACTACTTATTGGTATGAACAAGTGTGCAAAGTCTCATAGAGGAAAGCCTTTCACAACATCTTTGGTGTAATTTTAAAGTTTTAATGTAAGGATATTGTATGCCTCATATGTACCCTCTTGCTGTGTTCCAGTCAAACTTGACTGTTTTAAAAGTTTTATCTCTGAATAATGTTGTTAGCTTGATCAGACTGACTTCTGATTGCATGACTTTGTCTAGAAGAGGATTTCTACAGACAAAATAAATACTATAATTTTACATAATTTGTTTTGTGTTTTATTAAACTTTTGTATACTATTAGTGTACCGGTCAGAAGTGGGCAGAATGGAGGAGACAACAATAAGTGCAAAAAAACTTTCCCACGGGAACAACACCTATGTTGGCAGTTCTCACAGAAAGTTGCAACAGTGTTTCAATGACATTGAACTTTTCCCATAGATTAAGCTCAGGGGGGTCCCACAGCTAAACCGTACGAGGTAGTGGTCTGAAATTTGGTTTACATGAACTAGTTCTAGGTATAAACAAGTTTGCCAAGTTTCATAACTGTAGCCCTCACCCCTGACCTGCAGTGACCTTTTGAATCTGCCAAGGTCGCCAATGTTAAGTGAATGGAGGCACCCCACCTATCATTTGACAGGCCATAACTCCATGTAGGAGTGGCCTAGGAAGATGGTTCAAAGTGTTCCTGAAACTAGACAGTCTGCTCTTGAATCAAATCTATACATGTCTGTTAAGATTATGCCTCCTTCATTTGAAACCAGCTGGATTTTTGTCATAAGTGGTTGCAATGCAGTATGTAGGCCGCGCCGTTCCAAATAAAAAATATTATTCTCTAGTCGGTCCATTGAGATGCATTGGGAGCCATTCCAGAGAAAAAATATTATTCTCTAAATCTAAACTGATTGGGGCAGGCCCACCTATCATTTGTCAGGTGATATTTCTATGTGGCGTAGAGATAGTGGCCTGAAAATCAATGGTCACACATTAGACATATGTCAGAACATGTATGTAAAGTTTCATGAGTGCAGCCCTCAACAAAGAGCTGCAGTGGCCTTTTGAATTTGCTAAAGTCACAGATGCAAGACAATGGGGAGATGATTACCTTTATTTTTCACACAACATTAGGGGGGGTCACGGCTGAACCGTGCCAGCTGGGGGTCTGAAATTTGTCATGCTTTAACTACTTATTGTTATGAACAAGTGTACATAGTCTCATGGAGGCATGCCTTTCACATCATCTTTGGTGTAACTTTAAGTTTATAATTACTGTATATTATATGCCTCATATTAAGCTCAGGGGGGCCTCACAGCTGAACCATACCAGCTAGAGGTCTGAAATTTGGCATGCATTAACTACTTATGGGTATGGACAAGTGTGCAAAATCTCATGGAGACACACCTTTCACAACATCTTTGGTGTAATTTTAAAGTTTTAATGTAAGGATATTGTATGCCTCATATGTACCCTCTTGCTGTGTTCCAGTCAAACTTGACTGTTTTAAAAGTTTTATCTCTGAAAAATGTTGTTAGCTTGATCAGACTGACTTCTGGTTGCATGACTTTGTCTAAAAGAGGATTTCTACAGAAAAAATAAATTTTATAATTTTACATAATTTGTATTGTGTTTTATTAAACTTTTGTATACTATTAGTGTACCGGTCAGAAGTGGGCAGAATGGAGGAGACAACAATAAGTGCAAAAAAACTTTCCCACGGGAACAACACCTATGTTGGCAGTTCTCACAGAAAGTTGCAACAGTGTTTCAATGACATTGAACTTTTCCCATAGATTAAGCTCAGGGGGGCCTCACAGCTAAACCGTAACTGGTAGGGGGCTGAAATTTGGTATACATGAACTATATGTAGGTCTAAACAACTTTGCCAAGTTTCATAACTGTAGCCCTGACCTCTGACCTGCAGTGACCATTTGAATCTGCCAAGGTCGCCAATGTTAAGTGAATGGAGGCACCCCACCTGTCATTTGAGAGGCCACAACTCCATGTAGGAGTGGCCTAGGAAGATGGTTTAAAGTGTTCCTGAAACTAGACAGTCTGCTCTTGAATCACATCTATACTTGTCTGTTAAGATTATGCCTCCTTCATTTGAAACCAGCTGGACTTTTGTCATAAGTGGCTGCAATGCAGTATGTAGGCCGCGCCGTTCCAAATAAAAAATATTATTCTCTAGTCGGTCCATTGAGATGCATTGGGAGCCATTCCAGAGAAAAAATATTATTCTCTAAATCTAAACTGATTGGGGCAGGCCCACCTATCATTTGTCAGGTGATATTTCTATGTGGCGTAGAGATAGTGGCCTGAAAATCAGTGGTCACACATTAGACATATGTCAGAACATGTATGTAAAGTTTCATGAGTGCAGCCCTCAACAAAGAGCTGCAGTGGCCTTTTGAATTTGCTAAAGTCACAGATGCAAGACAATGGGGAGATGATTGATTTTATTTTTCACACAACATTAGGGGGGGTCACGGCTGAACCGTGCCAGCTGGGGGTCTGAAATTTGTCATGCTTTAACTACTTATTGTTATGAACAAGTGTACATAGTCTCATGGAGGCATGCCTTTCACATCATCTTTGGTGTAACTTTAAGTTTATAATTACTGTATATTATATGCCTCATATTAAGCTCAGGGGGGCCTCACAGCTGAACCATACCAGCTAGAGGTCTGAAATTTGGCATGCATTAACTACTTATGGGTATGGACAAGTGTGCAAAATCTCATGGAGACACACCTTTCACAACATCTTTGGTGTAATTTTAAAGTTTTAATGTAAGGATATTGTATGCCTCATATGTACCCTCTTGCTGTGTTCCAGTCAAACTTGACTGTTTTAAAAGTTTTATCTCTGAAAAATGTTGTTAGCTTGATCAGACTGACTTCTGGTTGCATGACTTTGTCTAAAAGAGGATTTCTACAGAAAAAATAAATTTTATAATTTTACATAATTTGTATTGTGTTTTATTAAACTTTTGTATACAATTAGTGTACCGGTCAGAAATGGGCAGAATGGAGGAGACAACAATTAGTGCAAAAAAACTTTCCCACGGGAAAAACACCTATGTTGGCAGTTCTCACAGAAAGTTGCAACAGTGTTTCAATGACATTGAACTTTTCCCATAGATTAAGCTCAGGGGGGTCCCACAGCTAAACCGTACGAGGTAGTGGTCTGAAATTTGGTTTACATGAACTAGTTCTAGGTATAAACAAGTTTGCCAAGTTTCATAACTGTAGCCCTCACCCCTGACCTGCAGTGACCTTTTGAATCTGCCAAGGTCGCCAATGTTAAGTGAATGGAGGCACCCCACCTATCATTTGACAGGCCATAACTCCATGTAGGAGTGGCCTAGGAAGATGGTTCAAAGTGTTCCTGAAACTAGACAGTCTGCTCTTGAATCAAATCTATACATGTCTGTTAAGATTATGCCTCCTTCATTTGAAACCAGCTGGATTTTTGTCATAAGTGGCTGCAATGCAGTATGTAGGCCGCGCCGTTCCAAATAAAAAATATTATTCTCTAGTCGGTCCATTGAGATGCATTGGGAGCCATTCCAGAGAAAAAATATTATTCTCTAAATCTAAACTGATTGGGGCAGGCCCACCTATCATTTGTCAGGTGATATTTCTATGTGGCGTAGAGATAGTGGCCTGAAAATCAGTGGTCACACATTAGACATATGTCAGAACATGTATGTAAAGTTTCATGAGTGCAGCCCTCAACAAAGAGCTGCAGTGGCCTTTTGAATTTGCTAAAGTCACAGATGCAAGACAATGGGGAGATGATTACCTTTATTTTTCACACAACATTAGGGGGGGTCACGGCTGAACCATACGAGCTAGGGGTTTGAAATTTGGCATGCATTAACTACTTATTGGTATGAACAAGCGTGCAAAGTCTCATAGAGGAAAGCCTTTCACAACATCTTTGGTGTAATTTTAAAGTTTTAATGCAAGGATATTGTATGCCTCATAAGTACCCTCTTGCTGTGTTCCAGTCAAACTTGACTGTTTTAAAAGTTTTATCTCTGAAAAATGTTGTTAGCTTGATCAGACTGACTTCTGATTGCATGACTTTGTCTAGAAGAGGATTTCTACAGACAAAATAAATACTATAATTTTACATAATTTGTTTTGTGTTTTATTAAACTTTTGTATACTATTAGTGTACCGGTCAGAAGTGGGCAGAATGGAGGAGACAACAATAAGTGCAAAAAAACTTTCCCACGGGAACAACACCTATGTTGGCAGTTCTCACAGAAAGTTGCAACAGTGTTTCAATGACATTGAACTTTTCCCATAGATTAAGCTCAGGGGGGCCTCACAGCTAAACCGTAACTGGTAGGGGTCTGAAATTTGGTATACATGAACTATATGTAGGTCTAAACAACTTTGCCAAGTTTCATAACTGTAGCCCTGACCTCTGACCTGCAGTGACCATTTGAATCTGCCAAGGTCGCCAATGTTAAGTGAATGGAGGCACCCCACCTGTCATTTGAGAGGCCACAACTCCATGTAGGAGTGGCCTAGGAAGATGGTTCAAAGTGTTCCTGAAACTAGACTGTCTGCTCTTGAATCACATCTATACTTGTCTGTTAAGATTATGCCTCCTTCATTTGAAACCAGCTGGACTTTTGTCATAAGTGGCTGCAATGCAGTATGTAGGCCGCGCCGTTCCAAATAAAAAATATTATTCTCTAGTCGGTCCATTGAGATGCATTGGGAGCCATTCCAGAGAAAAAATATTATTCTCTAAATCTAAACTGATTGGGGCAGGCCCACCTATCATTTGTCAGGTGATATTTCTATGTGGCGTAGAGATAGTGGCCTGAAAATCAGTGGTCACACATTAGACATATGTCAGAACATGTATGTAAAGTTTCATGAGTGCAGCCCTCAACAAAGAGCTGCAGTGGCCTTTTGAATTTGCTAAAGTCACAGATGCAAGACAATGGGGAGATGATTGATTTTATTTTTCACACAACATTAGGGGGGGTCACGGCTGAACCGTGCCAGCTGGGGGTCTGAAATTTGTCCTGCTTTAACTACTTATTGTTATGAACAAGTGTACATAGTCTCATGGAGGCATGCCTTTCACATCATCTTTGGTGTAACTTTAAGTTTATAATTACTGTATATTATATGCCTCATATTAAGCTCAGGGGGGCCTCACAGCTGAACCATACCAGCTAGAGGTCTGAAATTTGGCATGCATTAACTACTTATGGGTATGGACAAGTGTGCAAAATGTCATGGAGACACACCTTTCACAACATCTTTGGTGTAATTTTAAAATTTTAATGTAAGGATATTGTATGCCTCATATGTACCCTCTTGCTGTGTTCCAGTCAAACTTGACTGTTTTAAAAGTTTTATCTCTGAAAAATGTTGTTAGCTTGATCAGACTGACTTCTGGTTGCATGACTTTGTCTAAAAGAGGATTTCTACAGAAAAAATAAATTTTATAATTTTACATAATTTGTATTGTGTTTTATTAAACTTTTGTATACTATTAGTGTACCGGTCAGAAATGGGCAGAATGGAGGAGACAACAATTAGTGCAAAAAAACTTTCCCACGTCAAAAACACCTATGTTGGCAGTTCTCACAGAAAGTTGCAACAGTGTTTCAATGACATTGAACTTTTCCCATAGATTAAGCTCAGGGGGGTCCCACAGCTAAACCGTACGAGGTAGTGGTCTGAAATTTGGTTTACATGAACTAGTTCTAGGTATAAACAAGTTTGCCAAGTTTCATAACTGTAGCCCTCACCCCTGACCTGCAGTGACCTTTTGAATCTGCCAAGGTCGCCAATGTTAAGTGAATGGAGGCACCCCACCTATCATTTGACAGGCCATAACTCCATGTAGGAGTGGCCTAGGAAGATGGTTCAAAGTGTTCCTGAAACTAGACAGTCTGCTCTTGAATCAAATCTATACATATCTGTTAAGATTATGCCTCCTTCATTTGAAACCAGCTGGATTTTTGTCATAAGTGGCTGCAATGCAGTATGTAGGCCGCGCCGTTCCAAATAAAAAATATTATTCTCTAGTCGGTCCATTGAGATGCATTGGGAGCCATTCCAGAGAAAAAATATTATTCTCTAAATCTAAACTGATTGGGGCAGGCCCACCTATCATTTGTCAGGTGATATTTCTATGTGGCGTAGAGATAGTGGCCTGAAAATCAGTGGTCACACATTAGACATATGTCAGAACATGTATGTAAAGTTTCATGAGTGCAGCCCTCAACAAAGAGCTGCAGTGGCCTTTTGAATTTGCTAAAGTCACAGATGCAAGACAATGGGGAGATGATTACCTTTATTTTTCACACAACATTAGGGGGTTCACGGCTGAACCATACGAGCTAGGGGTTTGAAATTTGGCATGCATTAACTACTTATTGGTATGGACAAGTGTGCAAAATCTCATGGAGACACACCTTTCACAACATCTTTGGTGTAATTTTAAAGTTTTAATGTAAGGATATTGTATGCCTCATATGTACCCTCTTGCTGTGTTCCAGTCAAACTTGACTGTTTTAAAAGTTTTATCTCTGAAAAATGTTGTTAGCTTGATCAGACTGACTTCTGGTTGCATGACTTTGTCTAAAAGAGGATTTCTACAGACAAAATAAATTTTATAATTTTACATAATTTGTATTGTGTTTTATTAAACTTTTGTATACTATTAGTGTACCGGTCAGAAATGGGCAGAATGGAGGAGACAACAATTAGTGCAAAAAAACTTTCCCACGGGAAAAACACCTATGTTGGCAGTTCTCACAGAAAGTTGCAACAGTGTTTCAATGACATTGAACTTTTCCCATAGATTAAGCTCAGGGGGGTCCCACAGCTAAACCGTACGAGGTAGTGGTCTGAAATTTGGTTTACATGAACTAGTTCTAGGTATAAACAAGTTTGCCAAGTTTCATAACTGTAGCCCTCACCCCTGACCTGCAGTGACCTTTTGAATCTGCCAAGGTCGCCAATGTTAAGTGAATGGAGGCACCCCACCTATCATTTGACAGGCCATAACTCCATGTAGGAGTGGCCTAGGAAGATGGTTCAAAGTGTTCCTGAAACTAGACAGTCTGCTCTTGAATCAAATCTATACATGTCTGTTAAGATTATGCCTCCTTCATTTGAAACCAGCTGGATATTTGTCATAAGTGGCTGCAATGCAGTATGTAGGCCGCGCCGTTCCAAATAAAAAATATTATTCTCTAGTCGGTCCATTGAGATGTATTGGGAGCCATTCCAGAGAAAAAGTATTATTCTCTAAATCTAAACTGATTGGGGCAGGCCCACCTATCATTTGTCAGGTGATATTTCTATGTGGCGTAGAGATAGTGGCCTGAAAATCAGTGGTCACACATTAGACATATGTCAGAACATGTATGTAAAGTTTCATGAGTGCAGCCCTCAACAAAGAGCTGCAGTGGCCTTTTGAATTTGCTAAAGTCACAGATGTAAGACAATGGGGAGATGATTGATTTTATTTTTCACACAACATTAGGGGGGGTCACGGCTGAACCATACGAGCTAGGGGTTTGAAATTTGGCATGCATTAACTACTTATTGGTATGAACAAGTGTGCAAAGTCTCATAGAGGAAAGCCTTTCACAACATCTTTGGTGTAAAGTTTTAATGTAAGGATATTGTATGCCTCATATGTACCCTCTTGCTGTGTTCCAGTCAAACTTGACTGTTTTAAAAGTTTTATCTCTGAATAATGTTGTTAGCTTGATCAGACTGACTTCTGGTTGCATGACTTTGTCTAAAAGAGGATTTCTACAGACAAAATAAATTTTATAATTTTACATAATTTGTATTGTGTTTTATTAAACTTTTGTATACTATTAGTGTACCGGTCAGAAATGGGCAGAATGGAGGAGACAACAATTAGTGCAAAAAAACTTTCCCACGGGAAAAACACCTATGTTGGCAGTTCTCACAGAAAGTTGCAACAGTGTTTCAATGACATTGAACTTTTCCCATAGATTAAGCTCAGGGGGGTCCCACAGCTAAACCGTACGAGGTAGTGGTCTGAAATTTGGTTTACATGAACTAGTTCTAGGTATAAACAAGTTTGCCAAGTTTCATAACTGTAGCCCTCACCCCTGACCTGCAGTGACCTTTTGAATCTGCCAAGGTCGCCAATGTTAAGTGAATGGAGGCACCCCACCTATCATTTGACAGGCCATAACTCCATGTAGGAGTGGCCTAGGAAGATGGTTCAAAGTGTTCCTGAAACTAGACAGTCTGCTCTTGAATCAAATCTATACATGTCTGTTAAGATTATGCCTCCTTCATTTGAAACCAGCTGGATTTTTGTCATAAGTGGCTGCAATGCAGTATGTAGGCCGCGCCGTTCCAAATAAAAAATATTATTCTCTAGTCGGTCCATTGAGATGCATTGGGAGCCATTCCAGAGAAAAAATATTATTCTCTAAATCTAAACTGATTGGGGCAGGCCCACCTATCATTTGTCAGGTGATATTTCTATGTGGCGTAGAGATAGTGGCCTGAAAATCAGTGGTCACACATTAGACATATGTCAGAACATGTATGTAAAGTTTCATGAGTGCAGCCCTCAACAAAGAGCTGCAGTGGCCTTTTGAATTTGCTAAAGTCACAGATGCAAGACAATGGGGAGATGATTACCTTTATTTTTCACACAACATTAGGGGGGGTCACGGCTGAACCATACGAGCTAGGGGTTTGAAATTTGGCATGCATTAACTACTTATTGGTATGAACAAGCGTGCAAAGTCTCATAGAGGAAAGCCTTTCACAACATCTTTGGTGTAATTTTAAAGTTTTAATGCAAGGATATTGTATGCCTCATAAGTACCCTCTTGCTGTGTTCCAGTCAAACTTGACTGTTTTAAAAGTTTTATCTCTGAAAAATGTTGTTAGCTTGATCAGACTGACTTCTGATTGCATGACTTTGTCTAGAAGAGGATTTCTACAGACAAAATAAATACTATAATTTTACATAATTTGTTTTGTGTTTTATTAAACTTTTGTATACTATTAGTGTACCGGTCAGAAGTGGGCAGAATGGAGGAGACAACAATAAGTGCAAAAAAACTTTCCCACGGGAACAACACCTATGTTGGCAGTTCTCACAGAAAGTTGCAACAGTGTTTCAATGACATTGAACTTTTCCCATAGATTAAGCTCAGGGGGGCCTCACAGCTAAACCGTAACTGGTAGGGGTCTGAAATTTGGTATACATGAACTATATGTAGGTCTAAACAACTTTGCCAAGTTTCATAACTGTAGCCCTGACCTCTGACCTGCAGTGACCATTTGAATCTGCCAAGGTCGCCAATGTTAAGTGAATGGAGGCACCCCACCTGTCATTTGAGAGGCCACAACTCCATGTAGGAGTGGCCTAGGAAGATGGTTCAAAGTGTTCCTGAAACTAGACTGTCTGCTCTTGAATCACATCTATACTTGTCTGTTAAGATTATGCCTCCTTCATTTGAAACCAGCTGGACTTTTGTCATAAGTGGCTGCAATGCAGTATGTAGGCCGCGCCGTTCCAAATAAAAAATATTATTCTCTAGTCGGTCCATTGAGATGCATTGGGAGCCATTCCAGAGAAAAAATATTATTCTCTAAATCTAAACTGATTGGGGCAGGCCCACCTATCATTTGTCAGGTGATATTTCTATGTGGCGTAGAGATAGTGGCCTGAAAATCAGTGGTCACACATTAGACATATGTCAGAACATGTATGTAAAGTTTCATGAGTGCAGCCCTCAACAAAGAGCTGCAGTGGCCTTTTGAATTTGCTAAAGTCACAGATGCAAGACAATGGGGAGATGATTGATTTTATTTTTCACACAACATTAGGGGGGGTCACGGCTGAACCGTGCCAGCTGGGGGTCTGAAATTTGTCCTGCTTTAACTACTTATTGTTATGAACAAGTGTACATAGTCTCATGGAGGCATGCCTTTCACATCATCTTTGGTGTAACTTTAAGTTTATAATTACTGTATATTATATGCCTCATATTAAGCTCAGGGGGGCCTCACAGCTGAACCATACCAGCTAGAGGTCTGAAATTTGGCATGCATTAACTACTTATGGGTATGGACAAGTGTGCAAAATGTCATGGAGACACACCTTTCACAACATCTTTGGTGTAATTTTAAAGTTTTAATGTAAGGATATTGTATGCCTCATATGTACCCTCTTGCTGTGTTCCAGTCAAACTTGACTGTTTTAAAAGTTTTATCTCTGAAAAATGTTGTTAGCTTGATCAGACTGACTTCTGGTTGCATGACTTTGTCTAAAAGAGGATTTCTACAGAAAAAATAAATTTTATAATTTTACATAATTTGTATTGTGTTTTATTAAACTTTTGTATACTATTAGTGTACCGGTCAGAAATGGGCAGAATGGAGGAGACAACAATTAGTGCAAAAAAACTTTCCCACGTCAAAAACACCTATGTTGGCAGTTCTCACAGAAAGTTGCAACAGTGTTTCAATGACATTGAACTTTTCCCATAGATTAAGCTCAGGGGGGTCCCACAGCTAAACCGTACGAGGTAGTGGTCTGAAATTTGGTTTACATGAACTAGTTCTAGGTATAAACAAGTTTGCCAAGTTTCATAACTGTAGCCCTCACCCCTGACCTGCAGTGACCTTTTGAATCTGCCAAGGTCGCCAATGTTAAGTGAATGGAGGCACCCCACCTATCATTTGACAGGCCATAACTCCATGTAGGAGTGGCCTAGGAAGATGGTTCAAAGTGTTCCTGAAACTAGACAGTCTGCTCTTGAATCAAATCTATACATATCTGTTAAGATTATGCCTCCTTCATTTGAAACCAGCTGGATTTTTGTCATAAGTGGCTGCAATGCAGTATGTAGGCCGCGCCGTTCCAAATAAAAAATATTATTCTCTAGTCGGTCCATTGAGATGCATTGGGAGCCATTCCAGAGAAAAAATATTATTCTCTAAATCTAAACTGATTGGGGCAGGCCCACCTATCATTTGTCAGGTGATATTTCTATGTGGCGTAGAGATAGTGGCCTGAAAATCAGTGGTCACACATTAGACATATGTCAGAACATGTATGTAAAGTTTCATGAGTGCAGCCCTCAACAAAGAGCTGCAGTGGCCTTTTGAATTTGCTAAAGTCACAGATGCAAGACAATGGGGAGATGATTACCTTTATTTTTCACACAACATTAGGGGGTTCACGGCTGAACCATACGAGCTAGGGGTTTGAAATTTGGCATGCATTAACTACTTATTGGTATGGACAAGTGTGCAAAATCTCATGGAGACACACCTTTCACAACATCTTTGGTGTAATTTTAAAGTTTTAATGTAAGGATATTGTATGCCTCATATGTACCCTCTTGCTGTGTTCCAGTCAAACTTGACTGTTTTAAAAGTTTTATCTCTGAAAAATGTTGTTAGCTTGATCAGACTGACTTCTGGTTGCATGACTTTGTCTAAAAGAGGATTTCTACAGACAAAATAAATTTTATAATTTTACATAATTTGTATTGTGTTTTATTAAACTTTTGTATACTATTAGTGTACCGGTCAGAAATGGGCAGAATGGAGGAGACAACAATTAGTGCAAAAAAACTTTCCCACGGGAAAAACACCTATGTTGGCAGTTCTCACAGAAAGTTGCAACAGTGTTTCAATGACATTGAACTTTTCCCATAGATTAAGCTCAGGGGGGTCCCACAGCTAAACCGTACGAGGTAGTGGTCTGAAATTTGGTTTACATGAACTAGTTCTAGGTATAAACAAGTTTGCCAAGTTTCATAACTGTAGCCCTCACCCCTGACCTGCAGTGACCTTTTGAATCTGCCAAGGTCGCCAATGTTAAGTGAATGGAGGCACCCCACCTATCATTTGACAGGCCATAACTCCATGTAGGAGTGGCCTAGGAAGATGGTTCAAAGTGTTCCTGAAACTAGACAGTCTGCTCTTGAATCAAATCTATACATGTCTGTTAAGATTATGCCTCCTTCATTTGAAACCAGCTGGATTTTTGTCATAAGTGGCTGCAATGCAGTATGTAGGCCGCGCCGTTCCAAATAAAAAATATTATTCTCTAGTCGGTCCATTGAGATGCATTGGGAGCCATTCCAGAGAAAAAATATTATTCTCTAAATCTAAACTGATTGGGGCAGGCCCACCTATCATTTGTCAGGTGATATTTCTATGTGGCGTAGAGATAGTGGCCTGAAAATCAGTGGTCACACATTAGACATATGTCAGAACATGTATGTAAAGTTTCATGAGTGCAGCCCTCAACAAAGAGCTGCAGTGGCCTTTTGAATTTGCTAAAGTCACAGATGCAAGACAATGGGGAGATGATTACCTTTATTTTTCACACAACATTAGGGGGGGTCACGGCTGAACCATACGAGCTAGGGGTTTGAAATTTGGCATGCATTAACTACTTATTGGTATGAACAAGCGTGCAAAGTCTCATAGAGGAAAGCCTTTCACAACATCTTTGGTGTAATTTTAAAGTTTTAATGCAAGGATATTGTATGCCTCATAAGTACCCTCTTGCTGTGTTCCAGTCAAACTTGACTGTTTTAAAAGTTTTATCTCTGAAAAATGTTGTTAGCTTGATCAGACTGACTTCTGATTGCATGACTTTGTCTAGAAGAGGATTTCTACAGACAAAATAAATACTATAATTTTACATAATTTGTTTTGTGTTTTATTAAACTTTTGTATACTATTAGTGTACCGGTCAGAAGTGGGCAGAATGGAGGAGACAACAATAAGTGCAAAAAAACTTTCCCACGGGAACAACACCTATGTTGGCAGTTCTCACAGAAAGTTGCAACAGTGTTTCAATGACATTGAACTTTTCCCATAGATTAAGCTCAGGGGGGCCTCACAGCTAAACCGTAACTGGTAGGGGTCTGAAATTTGGTATACATGAACTATATGTAGGTCTAAACAACTTTGCCAAGTTTCATAACTGTAGCCCTGACCTCTGACCTGCAGTGACCATTTGAATCTGCCAAGGTCGCCAATGTTAAGTGAATGGAGGCACCCCACCTGTCATTTGAGAGGCCACAACTCCATGTAGGAGTGGCCTAGGAAGATGGTTCAAAGTGTTCCTGAAACTAGACTGTCTGCTCTTGAATCACATCTATACTTGTCTGTTAAGATTATGCCTCCTTCATTTGAAACCAGCTGGACTTTTGTCATAAGTGGCTGCAATGCAGTATGTAGGCCGCGCCGTTCCAAATAAAAAATATTATTCTCTAGTCGGTCCATTGAGATGCATTGGGAGCCATTCCAGAGAAAAAATATTATTCTCTAAATCTAAACTGATTGGGGCAGGCCCACCTATCATTTGTCAGGTGATATTTCTATGTGGCGTAGAGATAGTGGCCTGAAAATCAGTGGTCACACATTAGACATATGTCAGAACATGTATGTAAAGTTTCATGAGTGCAGCCCTCAACAAAGAGCTGCAGTGGCCTTTTGAATTTGCTAAAGTCACAGATGCAAGACAATGGGGAGATGATTGATTTTATTTTTCACACAACATTAGGGGGGGTCACGGCTGAACCGTGCCAGCTGGGGGTCTGAAATTTGTCCTGCTTTAACTACTTATTGTTATGAACAAGTGTACATAGTCTCATGGAGGCATGCCTTTCACATCATCTTTGGTGTAACTTTAAGTTTATAATTACTGTATATTATATGCCTCATATTAAGCTCAGGGGGGCCTCACAGCTGAACCATACCAGCTAGAGGTCTGAAATTTGGCATGCATTAACTACTTATGGGTATGGACAAGTGTGCAAAATGTCATGGAGACACACCTTTCACAACATCTTTGGTGTAATTTTAAAGTTTTAATGTAAGGATATTGTATGCCTCATATGTACCCTCTTGCTGTGTTCCAGTCAAACTTGACTGTTTTAAAAGTTTTATCTCTGAAAAATGTTGTTAGCTTGATCAGACTGACTTCTGGTTGCATGACTTTGTCTAAAAGAGGATTTCTACAGAAAAAATAAATTTTATAATTTTACATAATTTGTATTGTGTTTTATTAAACTTTTGTATACTATTAGTGTACCGGTCAGAAATGGGCAGAATGGAGGAGACAACAATTAGTGCAAAAAAACTTTCCCACGTCAAAAACACCTATGTTGGCAGTTCTCACAGAAAGTTGCAACAGTGTTTCAATGACATTGAACTTTTCCCATAGATTAAGCTCAGGGGGGTCCCACAGCTAAACCGTACGAGGTAGTGGTCTGAAATTTGGTTTACATGAACTAGTTCTAGGTATAAACAAGTTTGCCAAGTTTCATAACTGTAGCCCTCACCCCTGACCTGCAGTGACCTTTTGAATCTGCCAAGGTCGCCAATGTTAAGTGAATGGAGGCACCCCACCTATCATTTGACAGGCCATAACTCCATGTAGGAGTGGCCTAGGAAGATGGTTCAAAGTGTTCCTGAAACTAGACAGTCTGCTCTTGAATCAAATCTATACATATCTGTTAAGATTATGCCTCCTTCATTTGAAACCAGCTGGATTTTTGTCATAAGTGGCTGCAATGCAGTATGTAGGCCGCGCCGTTCCAAATAAAAAATATTATTCTCTAGTCGGTCCATTGAGATGCATTGGGAGCCATTCCAGAGAAAAAATATTATTCTCTAAATCTAAACTGATTGGGGCAGGCCCACCTATCATTTGTCAGGTGATATTTCTATGTGGCGTAGAGATAGTGGCCTGAAAATCAGTGGTCACACATTAGACATATGTCAGAACATGTATGTAAAGTTTCATGAGTGCAGCCCTCAACAAAGAGCTGCAGTGGCCTTTTGAATTTGCTAAAGTCACAGATGCAAGACAATGGGGAGATGATTACCTTTATTTTTCACACAACATTAGGGGGTTCACGGCTGAACCATACGAGCTAGGGGTTTGAAATTTGGCATGCATTAACTACTTATTGGTATGGACAAGTGTGCAAAATCTCATGGAGACACACCTTTCACAACATCTTTGGTGTAATTTTAAAGTTTTAATGTAAGGATATTGTATGCCTCATATGTACCCTCTTGCTGTGTTCCAGTCAAACTTGACTGTTTTAAAAGTTTTATCTCTGAAAAATGTTGTTAGCTTGATCAGACTGACTTCTGGTTGCATGACTTTGTCTAAAAGAGGATTTCTACAGACAAAATAAATTTTATAATTTTACATAATTTGTATTGTGTTTTATTAAACTTTTGTATACTATTAGTGTACCGGTCAGAAATGGGCAGAATGGAGGAGACAACAATTAGTGCAAAAAAACTTTCCCACGGGAAAAACACCTATGTTGGCAGTTCTCACAGAAAGTTGCAACAGTGTTTCAATGACATTGAACTTTTCCCATAGATTAAGCTCAGGGGGGTCCCACAGCTAAACCGTACGAGGTAGTGGTCTGAAATTTGGTTTACATGAACTAGTTCTAGGTATAAACAAGTTTGCCAAGTTTCATAACTGTAGCCCTCACCCCTGACCTGCAGTGACCTTTTGAATCTGCCAAGGTCGCCAATGTTAAGTGAATGGAGGCACCCCACCTATCATTTGACAGGCCATAACTCCATGTAGGAGTGGCCTAGGAAGATGGTTCAAAGTGTTCCTGAAACTAGACAGTCTGCTCTTGAATCAAATCTATACATGTCTGTTAAGATTATGCCTCCTTCATTTGAAACCAGCTGGATTTTTGTCATAAGTGGCTGCAATGCAGTATGTAGGCCGCGCCGTTCCAAATAAAAAATATTATTCTCTAGTTGGTCCATTGAGATGCATTGGGAGCCATTCCAGAGAAAAAATATTATTCTCTAAATCTAAACTGATTGGGGCAGGCCCACCTATCATTTGTCAGGTGATATTTCTATGTGGCGTAGAGATAGTGGCCTGAAAATCAGTGGTCACACATTAGACATTTGTCAGAACATGTATGTAAAGTTTCATGAGTGCAGCCCTCAACAAAGAGCTGCAGTGGCCTTTTGAATTTGCTAAAGTCACAGATGCAAGACAATGGGGAGATGATTACCTTTATTTTTCACACAACATTAGGGGGGGTCACGGCTGAACCATACGAGCTAGGGGTTTGAAATTTGGCATGCATTAACTACTTATTGGTATGAACAAGTGTGCAAAGTCTCATAGAGGAAAGCCTTTCACAACATCTTTGGTGTAATTTTAAAGTTTTAATGTAAGGATATTGTATGCCTCATATGTACCCTCTTGCTGTGTTCCAGTCAAACTTGACTGTTTTAAAAGTTTTATCTCTGAATAATGTTGTTAGCTTGATCAGACTGACTTCTGATTGCATGACTTTGTCTAGAAGAGGATTTCTACAGACAAAATAAATACTATAATTTTACATAATTTGTTTTGTGTTTTATTAAACTTTTGTATACTATTAGTGTACCGGTCAGAAGTGGGCAGAATGGAGGAGACAACAATAAGTGCAAAAAAACTTTCCCACGGGAACAACACCTATGTTGGCAGTTCTCACAGAAAGTTGCAACAGTGTTTCAATGACATTGAACTTTTCCCATAGATTAAGCTCAGGGGGGCCTCACAGCTAAACCGTAACTGGTAGGGGTCTGAAATTTGGTATACATGAACTATATGTAGGTCTAAACAACTTTGCCAAGTTTCATAACTGTAGCCCTGACCTCTGACCTGCAGTGACCATTTGAATCTGCCAAGGTCGCCAATGTTAAGTGAATGGAGGCACCCCACCTGTCATTTGAGAGGCCACAACTCCATGTAGGAGTGGCCTAGGAAGATGGTTCAAAGTGTTCCTGAAACTAGACTGTCTGCTCTTGAATCACATCTATACTTGTCTGTTAAGATTATGCCTTTTTAATTTGAAACCAGCTGGATTTTTGTCATAAGTGGCTGCAATGCAGTATGTAGGCCGCGCCGTTCCAAATAAAAAATATTATTCTCTAGTCGGTCCATTGAGATGCATTGGGAGCCATTCCAGAGAAAAAATATTATTCTCTAAATCTAAACTGATTGGGGCAGGCCCACCTATCATTTGTCAGGTGATATTTCTATGTGGCGTAGAGATAGTGGCCTGAAAATCAGTGGTCACACATTAGACATATGTCAGAACATGTATGTAAAGTTTCATGAGTGCAGCCCTCAACAAAGAGCTGCAGTGGCCTTTTGAATTTGCTAAAGTCACAGATGCAAGACAATGGGGAGATGATTGATTTTATTTTTCACACAACATTAGGGGGGGTCACGGCTGAACCGTGCCAGCTGGGGGTCTGAAATTTGTCATGCTTTAACTACTTATTGGTATGAACAAGTGTACATAGTCTCATGGAGGCATGCCTTTCACATCATCTTTAGTGTAACTTTAAGTTTATAATTACTGGATATTATATGCCTCATATTAAGCTCAGGGGGGCCTCACAGCTGAACCATACCAGCTAGAGGTCTGAAATTTGGCATGCATTAACTACTTATGGGTATGGACAAGTGTGCAAAATCTCATGGAGACACACCTTTCACAACATCTTTGGTGTAATTTTAAAGTTTTAATGTAAGGATATTGTATGCCTCATATGTACCCTCTTGCTGTGTTCCAGTCAAACTTGACTGTTTTAAAAGTTTTATCTCTGAAAAATGTTGTTAGCTTGATCAGACTGACTTCTGGTTGCATGACTTTGTCTAAAAGAGGATTTCTACAGACAAAATAAATTTGATAATTTTACATAATTTGTATTGTGTTTTATTAAACTTTTGTATACTATTAGTGTACCGGTCAGAAATGGGCAGAATGGAGGAGACAACAATTAGTGCAAAAAAACTTTCCCACGGGAACAACACCTATGTTGGCAGTTCTCACAGAAAGTTGCAACAGTGTTTCAATGACATTGAACTTTTCCCATAGATTAAGCTCAGGGGGGTCCCACAGCTAAACCGTACGAGGTAGTGGTATGAAATTTGGTTTACATGAACTAGTTCTAGGTATAAACAAGTTTGCCAAGTTTCATAACTGTAGCCCTCACCCCTGACCTGCAGTGACCTTTTGAATCTGCCAAGGTCGCCAATGTTAAGTGAATGGAGGCACCCCACCTATCATTTGACAGGCCATAACTCCATGTAGGAGTGGCCTAGGAAGATGGTTCAAAGTGTTCCTGAAACTAGACAGTCTGCTCTTGAATCCATTCTATACATGTCTGTTAAGATTATGCCTCCTTCATTTGAAACCAGCTGGATTTTTGTCATAAGTGGCTGCAATGCAGTATGTAGGCCGCGCCGTTCCAAATAAAAAATATTATTCTCTAGTCGGTCCATTGAGATGCATTGGGAGCCATTCCAGAGAAAAAATATTATTCTCTAAATCTAAACTGATTGGGGCAGGCCCACCTATCATTTGTCAGGTGATATTTCTATGTGGCGTAGAGATAGTGGCCTGAAAATCAGTGGTCACACATTAGACATATGTCAGAACATGTATGTAAAGTTTCATGAGTGCAGCCCTCAACAAAGAGCTGCAGTGGCCTTTTGAATTTGCTAAAGTCACAGATGCAAGACAATGGGGAGATGATTACCTTTATTTTTCACACAACATTAGGGGGGGTCACGGCTGAACCATACGAGCAAGGGGTTTGAAATTTGGCATGCATTAACAACTTATTGGTATGAACAAGTGTGCAAAGTCTCATAGAGGAAAGCCTTTCACAACATCTTTGGTGTAATTTTAAAGTTTTAATGTAAGGATATTGTATGCCTCATATGTACCCTCTTGCTGTGTTCCAGTCAAACTTGACTGTTTTAAAAGTTTTATCTCTGAAAAATGTTGTTAGCTTGATCAGACTGACTTCTGGTTGCATGACTTTGTCTAAAAGAGGATTTCTACAGACAAAATAAATTTGATAATTTTACATAATTTGTATTGTGTTTTATTAAACTTTTGTATACTATTAGTGTACCGGTCAGAAATGGGCAGAATGGAGGAGACAACAATTAGTGCAAAAAAACTTTCCCACGGGAACAACACCTATGTTGGCAGTTCTCACAGAAAGTTGCAACAGTGTTTCAATGACATTGAACTTTTCCCATAGATTAAGCTCAGGGGGGTCCCACAGCTAAACCGTACGAGGTAGTGGTCTGAAATTTGGTTTACATGAACTAGTTCTAGGTATAAACAAGTTTGCCAAGTTTCATAACTGTAGCCCTCACCCCTGACCTGCAGTGACCTTTTGAATCTGCCAAGGTCGCCAATGTTAAGTGAATGGAGGCACCCCACCTATCATTTGACAGGCCATAACTCCATGTAGGAGTGGCCTAGGAAGATGGTTCAAAGTGTTCCTGAAACTAGACAGTCTGCTCTTGAATCCATTCTCTACATGTCTGTTAAGATTATGCCTCCTTCATTTGAAACCAGCTGGATTTTTGTCATAAGTGGCTGCAATGCAGTATGTAGGCCGCGCCGTTCCAAATAAAAAATATTATTCTCTAGTCGGTCCATTGAGATGCATTGGGAGCCATTCCAGAGAAAAAATATTATTCTCTAAATCTAAACTGATTGGGGCAGGCCCACCTATCATTTGTCAGGTGATATTTCTATGTGGCGTAGAGATAGTGGCCTGAAAATCAGTGGTCACACATTAGACATATGTCAGAACATGTATGTAAAGTTTCATGAGTGCAGCCCTCAACAAAGAGCTGCAGTGGCCTTTTGAATTTGCTAAAGTCACAGATGCAAGACAATGGGGAGATGATTACCTTTATTTTTCACACAACATTAGGGGGGGTCACGGCTGAACCATACGAGCAAGGGGTTTGAAATTTGGCATGCATTAACAACTTATTGGTATGAACAAGTGTGCAAAGTCTCATAGAGGAAAGCCTTTCACAACATCTTTGGTGTAATTTTAAAGTTTTAATGTAAGGATATTGTATGCCTCATATGTACCCTCTTGCTGTGTTCCAGTCAAACTTGACTGTTTTAAAAGTTTTATCTCTGAAAAATGTTGTTAGCTTGATCAGACTGACTTCTGGTTGCATGACTTTGTCTAAAAGAGGATTTCTACAGACAAAATAAATTTGATAATTTTACATAATTTGTATTGTGTTTTATTAAACTTTTGTATACTATTAGTGTACCGGTCAGAAATGGGCAGAATGGAGGAGACAACAATTAGTGCAAAAAAACTTTCCCACGGGAACAACACCTATGTTGGCAGTTCTCACAGAAAGTTGCAACAGTGTTTCAATGACATTGAACTTTTCCCATAGATTAAGCTCAGGGGGGTCCCACAGCTAAACCGTACGAGGTAGTGGTCTGAAATTTGGTTTACATGAACTAGTTCTAGGTATAAACAAGTTTGCCAAGTTTCATAACTGTAGCCCTCACCCCTGACCTGCAGTGACCTTTTGAATCTGCCAAGGTCGCCAATGTTAAGTGAATGGAGGCACCCCACCTGTCATTTGAGAGGCCGCAACTCCATGTAGGAGTGGCCTAGGAAGATGGATCAAAGTGTTCCTGAAACTAGACTGTCTGCTCTTGAATCACATCTATACTTGTCTGTTAAGATTATGCCTTTTTAATTTGAAACCAGCTGGATTTTTGTCATAAGTGGCTGCAATGCAGTATGTATGCCGCGCCATTCCAAATAAAAAATATTATTCTCTAGTCGGTCCATTGAGATGCATTGGGAGCCATTCCAGAGAAAAAATATTATTCTCTAAATCTAAACTAATTGGGGCAGGCCCACCCATCATTTGTCAGGTGATATTTCTATGCGGCGTAGAGATAGTGGCCTGAAAATCAGTGTTCACACATTAGACATATGTCAGAACATGTATGTAAAGTTTCATGAGTGCAGCCCTCAACAAAGAGCTGCAGTGGCCTTTTCAATTTGCTAAAGTCACAGATGCAAGACAATGGAGAGATGATTGACTTTATTTTTCACACAACATTAGGGGGGGTCACGGCTGAACCGTGCCAGCTGGGGGTCTGAAATTTGTCATGCTTTAACTACTTATTGGTATGAACAAGTGTACATAGTCTCATGGAGGCATGCCTTTCACATCATCTTTGGTGTAACTTTAAGTTTATAATTACTGGATATTATATGCCTCATATTAAGCTCAGGGGGGCCTCACAGCTGAACCATACCAGCTAGGGGTCTCAAATTTGGTTTACATGAACTAGATGTAGGTATAAACAAGTTTGCCAAGTTTCATAACTGTAGCCCTCACCCCTGACCTGCAGTGACCTTTTGAATCTGCCAAGGTCGCCAATGTTAAGTGAATGGAGGCACCCCACCTGTCATTTGAGAGGCCGCAACTCCATGTAGGAGTGGCCTAGGAAGATGGATCAAAGTGTTCCTGAAACTAGACTGTCTGCTCTTGAATCACATCTATACTTGTCTGTTAAGATTATGCCTTTTTAATTTGAAACCAGCTGGATTTTTGTCATAAGTGGCTGCAATGCAGTATGTATGCCGCGCCATTCCAAATAAAAAATATTATTCTCTAGTCGGTCCATTGAGATGCATTGGGAGCCATTCCAGAGAAAAAATATTATTCTCTAAATCTAAACTAATTGGGGCAGGCCCACCCATCATTTGTCAGGTGATATTTCTATGCGGCGTAGAGATAGTGGCCTGAAAATCAGTGTTCACACATTAGACATATGTCAGAACATGTATGTAAAGTTTCATGAGTGCAGCCCTCAACAAAGAGCTGCAGTGGCCTTTTCAATTTGCTAAAGTCACAGATGCAAGACAATGGAGAGATGATTGACTTTATTTTTCAAACAACATTAGGGGGGGTCACGGCTGAACCATAATAGCTAGGGGTCTGAAATTTGGCATGCCTTAACTACTTATTGGTATGAACAAGTATGCATAGTCTCATCGAGGCAAGCCTTTCACAACATCATTGGTGTAATTTAAAATTTTTAATGTAAGGATATTATAAGCCTCATATTAACCTCAGGGGGGGCTCACAGGTGAACTGTACCAGCTAGCAGTCTGAAATTTGGTATGCTTTAACTACTTATGGGTATGACCAAGTATGCAAAGTCTCAGGGAGCCACAACTTCCACACCATCTTTGGTGTAATTTTAAATTTATAATTACAGGATATTATATGCCTCATATTAAGCTCAGGGGGGCCTCACAGCTGAATGGTACCAGCTAGGGGTCTGAAATTTGGCATGCTTTAACTAGTCACATATGGAAACAAGTGTGCCACAGCTCATGGGTGTACACCTCACAATATATGATTATTTAAAATAATAAATGTTGTCAATGCAGGTCAATGGGGAGCTGTTCAAGTGTAGTGCTGAAATGAAACTGAGGGGGCCTCACTGCTGAACCGTATAAGCTAGGAGTCCCAAAGTTAGCAAAGCTAGACTAGATGCGTACCTGAATGAGTCTGCCATATTTTATGGCTACAGCCTGCAGTGACCTTTTTAATTTCCCAAGGTCACCAATGTAAGTGAATGGAAGCACCGCACCTGTCATTTGACAGCCCATAACTCCATGTAGAGGTGACATATGACGATGGCTCAAAGTGTTTCTAAAACTAGACAGGAAGCTGCTTAATTCCATCTATACATGTCTGTTAAGATTATGCCTCAGCTGGAAAACCAGCTGGATTTTTATCATAAGTGGCTGCAATGCAGTATGTAGGCCGCGCCATTCCAAATAAAAAATATTATTCTCTAGTCGGTCCATTGAGATTCATTGGGAGCCATTCCAGAGAAAAAATATTATTCTCTAAATCTAAACTGATTGGGGCAGGCCCACCTATCATTTGTCAGGTGGGGTATAGCTACATGTCTGAAAGTAGTTGGAGAAACACTAGACAAATGTCAGAACAAGCGTGTAATACCTCAGGAGTCCGGTCCTTATAGATACCTATCAATGGTGTGTTGAAATGACTATAGTCACCAATGTAGTCAGTGGGGCCCTGCCAATTCAAGATTGCAAATATTATCTATCGATCCATTGAGATGCATTAGGAACCAGTCCACAGGAAAAGTACTTTTCCCTGTTTTACCTACGCCCAGCATTTAGGCCACAGTAATTGTCACCAACATGCCAAGACTGGACACTTTTGTCTATGGAGAGTACTTCATTATTGGCTCTGTTGCAATGCACAAAAGGTGCAAAGGCTCCCAGGTATTCAGGTTTAATCACAGCATTACACGTGCAGGCACACATGCAGACAATGTCATGGCAGAGTCTGCAGCAATGTATGTATGATTGATAGCATAGGCCTTTGGCATGTTGTTGTTGGTGCTTTGAAAGATCTAGCTTGACAAGTCAAAAGTTTGGACAGAGCTGCATCAGGGAAATGTGTTCCCATTTATTTATGAATTTAAGCTCCTCTATGACAACATTAGGAAGTTGCTAGTTGGAATTGTAAGCGAGTTATAATTGATAGTAATGTTATTCAAATCTCTTGTCAATTAAACTCATTACTGCTCAAGATTTTAAACGCGTCATTCCTCTTTTTAAATACCCATAACTAGTCAAATGAAATCGCTAAAATATCCCGTGATTCCAAAAGTTTCTTATGCTAATAGAAAACGTAGTATTGCATAATTAGGATCCAATATATAAATTGCTTTCCGTGCAGGGCTTAGTATTACCTGGGCGATAAAGACGGGACAGTTTTACCGGTAAGGATCAATTAGAAGTTCTGTAGCATTCCACGATTTGTATCCTAATTTTTAACCATTCCAAAATACAAATATAAATCGCTACATATTCCATTTGTTGAATCTAACTTACTAAACAAATCGCAATACATCTGCTAGCCAAGGTGTATTTTAATGGATTGTGAGGTGTCCTCCACAACTTCTGATGACCTTTACAAAAAATGTCTAATATGTATACATACGTGTGTTTGCATGTATAGTATCCATGTAATTGTAAAAGTCAATTACGTATTGTCATTGCCTGTGCATTTGTTTTATTAATTGTACATTTTTGCCTTTTGCCATTGATTGAAATGCTATGCATTGGCTCGCAAAATAAACGCATTTTGTTTGATGGCTACTTACAAAGTATCATATTCAGACTGCTTGTTTAAAACTTTGCTTAAAGCTTTTTAAACTGGGAACTACGTACTCTTGGAAGTATAATTTAGATTTCAATTTATCAGTACTTGAATGTTCTACTTTATATTACTGGTTGATTACGGTGATGAGATAATCCATGTTAGTGAGGATACTTTAAGTTATTTAAGGTTTTTAAACTACGGTGAGCCCCCGCGATATCGCGATGGTATATCGCGGATTTCCACCTGTCGCAGATGGGAGCGTAACTTCCGCGATAGGCGGGGGATCACTGTACTTTGAAACTGAAAGGCTCCTGTGCTTGGCTGTCAATTGAGGGGTTGCGTCAGCAATCATATCAGGGCAGGGTGGGCGGGGTACCTTTTTGCGCGGAACCACGTGGGAACCACGTTGGAAGGTTGTTTACGTGTCCAGAGGTAGAGCAGGCTGGAAAGTCGTCTCCTTTCGTAAGTAATGTAAAACCTTTTTTAGTAGCATTTAATCTTCTAAACTAAATTTTAAGCCACGTCAATGTTTATCTAAGAGTTAGATGATTAGACTCGAATCTTTAAACGCGACCGAAACACTGCACCCGTACAATACGGTGACTGAGAAATGTTTGCTTATCTAATGAAGACAATAATGGCGGTGCGCATGCATGTGTTTGCATGTTATTTATAATCCAGTTTATTTCCAGTGTATAATTGAGTGTAAACATATCGATTGCGGATGCATTGCCTGTGCATTTCTTTTATTAATTGTACATTTTTGCCTTTTGCTATTGATTGAAATGCTATGCATTGTCTCGTAAAATAAACACGTTTTGTTTGATGGCTATTTATGTAGTATCATATTCAGACTGCTTGTCGCAAGCTTTTTAAACTGGGAACTGCTGTTGGAAGTATAATTTAGATTTCAATTTATTACTACGGTGCGCATGCATGTGTATGCATGTTATTTACAATCCAGTTTATTTCGAATGTATAATTTAGTGTTTTGTTAATTGTACGTTACATTCCTGGACTTCTATTGATTAGGGATTTCAGACGTTTTAAAATGGATTGATAATAATTTAATGCTTTGTTTTCTGTGGTAGGCATCACAATCAAAATGGCAGATCCTGATGAAGATGCCGCCACATCTGAAACCCACCGCCCCCCTCAACCAAAGAGGCTAAAAGTAAGTCACACCAATTTATAAATCTATTTCATGACAATTATCCCCTTTTTGAATGTAACACATGTAAGTGACAATGTATAGCTGATAAATTTGAATGGTGATGGGAATTGTCAAAATTATGGGTTTATGTCTTGATATTCTAGCCGACGATAATGTGACCACATTGCCGCCCGCCTCACCCCAAGAGAGTGAAAGTAAGTCACACAAATGTATTGTCTTAGATATATACACATGCAAAACTGTATTTTAAGGCAATCTTCCCCCTGTTGAATGTGACACATGTAAGTGACAAAGTATAGCTGATAAAATTGAATGGTGATTGTCAAAATTATGGGTGCATGTCTTGATATTCCAGCCGACGATGATCTCGACACGACCCAGCCTGTCTCACCCGAAGAGAGTGAAAGTAAGTCACACCAATGTGTTGTCTTGGATATATACACATGCAAAACTGTATTTTAAGACAATCTTCCCCCTGTTGAATGTGACACATGTAAGTGACAAAATATAGCTGATAAAATTGAATGGTGATGGGGATTGTCAAAATTATGGGTGTATGTCTTGATATTCCAGCCGACGATGATCACGACACGACCCAGCCTGTCTCACCCGAAGAGAGTGAAAGTAAGTCACACCAATGTGTTGTCTTGGATATATACACATGCAAAACTGTATTTTAAGACAATCTTCCCCCTGTTGAATGTGACACATGTAAGTGACAAAGTATAGCTGATAAAATTGAATGGTGATTGTCAAAATTATGGGTGCATGTCTTGATATTCCAGCCGACGATGATCTCGACACGACCCAGCCTGTCTCACCCGAAGAGAGTGAAAGTAAGTCACACCAATGTGTTGTCTTGGATATATACACATGCAAAACTGTATTTTAAGACAATCTTCCCCCTGTTGAATGTGACACATGTAAGTGACAAAATATAGCTGATAAAATTGAATGGTGATGGGGATTGTCAAAATTATGGGTGTATGTCTTGATATTCCAGCCGACGATGATCACGACACGACCCAGCCTGTCTCACCCGAAGAGAGTGAAAGTAAGTCACACCAATGTGTTGTCTTGGATATATACACATGCAAAACTGTATTTTAAGACAATCTTCCCCCTGTTGAATGTGACACATGTAAGTGACAAAATATAGCTGATAAAATTGAATGGTGATGGGGATTGTCAAAATTATGGGTGTATGTCTTGATATTCCAGCCGACGATGATCACGACACGACCCAGCCTGTCTCACCCGAAGAGAGTGAAAGTAAGTCACACCAATGTGTTGTCTTGGATATATACACATGCAAAACTGTATTTTAAGACAATCTTCCCCCTGTTGAATGTGACACATGTAAGTGACAAAGTATAGCTGATAAAATTGAATGGTGATGGGGATTGTCAAAATTATGGGTGTATGTCTTGATATTCCAGCCGACGATGATCACGACACGACCCAGCCTCTCACCCGAAGAGAGTGAAAGTAAGTCACACCAATGTGTTGTCTTGGATATATACACATGCAAAACTGTATTTTAAGACAATCTTCCCCCTGTTGAATGTGACACATGTAAGTGACAAAGTATAGCTGATAAAATTGAATGGTGATTGTCAAAATTATGGGTGTATGTCTTGATATTCCAGCCGACGATGATCACGACACGACCCAGCCTGTCTCACCCGAAGAGAGTGAAAGTAAGTCACACCAATGTGTTGTCTTGGATATATACACATGCAAAACTGTATTTTAAGACAATCTTCCCCCTGTTGAATGTGACACATGTAAGTGATAAAATTGAATGGTGATGGTGATTGTCAAAATTATGGGTGTATGTCTTGATATTCCAGCTAAAGATGAAGATGTCCCCGCATCTCGGAGCCTAACACCCCCTCAACCGAAGAGGCTAAAAGTAAGTCACATCAATGTATTGTCTTGCATATATACACAGGTAAAAATAAAAACATATATAATTAAAGTTCTTGTCATAGCATTACACTTCCTCAAGAAGATCTCTATATACAGTGGTACCTTGGTTCTCGAACTTAATCCGTTCTTTCCTGGCGTGTACGATTTATTTTAGCCCAACGTTCACGGTTCGACTTCTGATATTCAGATCGAGTTCTAGGTCAAAATGGTTTGTTCCACTAGTTCTAGTGAGTTCGAGAACTGAGGTACCACTGTATATCAATGTGTGTGGTGATCTTAAAGACGTTTGTTTGTCCTCATTTATTGAAAGCATCGCACCAGAAGTTTAAACCAGTGACGTCATTAACAATTTACGAAAGTAAGCAACATCAGTAAGCATTGAAAACCAAAATTTTTCCACCACTACTATTCTTGCACTCTTGCGGTTCTCCTCACTGATCATTGTCTTTTGGTATTGTCTTTTTATATTTCAGATGGCAGGAGTGGCAGGGACGATGTTTTTGTTTTTTTTTTAATTTGTCAAAAAAAATTTAATTAGTTAAAAAAGCTTGTTTTATAGAGAATTTAAAAAAGATGTAAACAAACAAAAAATGTGGCAAAAATAAAAGGTGATTGGTTTTCAGTCGGTGTCTCAAAGTTTTTCATCTTGTCTCCTGTAGGGCGTCATGGCTGAACCGTACGAGCTATTGGTCTGAAATTTGGCAAAGACAGACTGTATGTGTACCTGAATGAGTGTGCCATGTTTTATGGCTACAGCCCTTACCAAAGACCTGCAGTGACCTTTTGAATTTGCTAAGGTCGCCTATGTAAGTGAACGGAAGCACCCCACCTGTCATTTGACAGCCCATAACTCCGTGTAGAAGTGATGTATGAGGATGGTTCAAAGTGTTTCTAAAACTAGACAGGTAGCTGCTTAATCCCATCTACACAGGTCTGTTAAGATTATGCCTCCTTCATTTAAAACCAGCTGGATTTTTGTCATGTGGCTGCAATGCAGTATGTAGGCCGCGCCATTCCAAATAAAAAATATTTTTCTCTAGTCGGTCCATTGAGATGCATTGGGAGCCATTCCAGAGAAAAAATATTATTCTCTAATCTAAAATGATTGGAGCAGGCCCACCTATCTTTTGTCAGGTGATATTTCTGTGTGGTATAGATATAGTGGCCTGAAAATCAGTGGTCACACACTAGACATATGTCAGAACATGTATGCAAAGTTTCATCAGTGCAGCCCTCAACAAATAGCTGCAGTGACCTTTTGAATTTCCTAAAGTCACCGATGCAAGACAATGGGGAGATGATTGACTTTATTTTTCAAAAAACATTAGGGGGTGTCACAGCTGACCCGTACCAGCTAGAGGTCTGAAATTTGGCATGCATCAACTACTTATGGGTATGAACAAGTGTGCAAAGTCTCACAGAGGCAAGCCTTTCACAACAGATTTGGTGTAATTTTAAATTTATAATTACAGGATATTATATGCCTCATATTAAGCTGAGGGGGCCCTCACAGCTGAACCGTACCAGATAGAGGTCTGAAATTTGTTGTGCATTAACTACTTTTTGGTATAAACAATTGTGCAAAGTTTTATAGAGGCAAGCCTTTCACAACATCATTGGTGTAATTTTAAAGTTTTTATGTATGGATATTATATTCCTCATATTAAGCTCAGGGGGGCCTCACAGCTGAACGGTACCAGCTAGGGCTCTGAAATTTGGCATGCTTCAACTACTTTTCGGTCTGGAAAAGTGTGCAAAGTCTCATAGAGGCAAGCCTTTCACAACATCTTTGGTGTAATTGTATAATTTTATTGTATTGATCAAATATGCCTCATATTAATCTCAGGGGGGCCTCAGAGGTAAGCTGTACCAGCTAGGGGTCTGAAATTTGGTCTGCATTAACTACTTATTGCTATGAACAAGTGTGCAAAGTCTCATTGAGGCAAGCCTTTCAGAACATCTTTGGTGTAATTTTAAACTTTTAATGTATCGATATTACAGTATATGCCTCATATTAAGCTCAGGGGGGCCTCACAGCTGAACGGTACCAGCTAGGGGTCTGAAATTTGGCAGGCTTTAACTACTTATGGCTATGAAAAACTGTGCAAAATGTCATGGAGGCAATCCTTTCACAAAATCTTTGGTGTAATTTTAAAGTTTCAATGTATCGATATTATATGCCTCATATTTAGCTCAGGGGGGCCTCAGAGCTGAACCCTACCAGCGAGGGATGTGAAATTTCGCATGCATTAACTACTTATGGCTATGAACAAGTGTGCAAAGTCTCATTGAGGCAAGCCTTTCAAAAAATCTTTGGTGTAATTTCAAATTTATAATTACAAGATATTATCTGACTCATATTATGCTCAGGGGGGCCTCACCGCTGAACCGTACCAGCTGGAGGTCTGAAATTTGGCATGAATTAACTACTTCTGTGTCTGAACGACTGTGCAAAGTCTCATGGAGGTAAGCCTTACACAACATCTTTGGTGTAATTTTAAAGTTTTAATGTATAGATATTATATGCCTCATATTAAGCTCAGGGGGGCCTCAGCTGAATCATACCAACTAGGGGCCTGAAATTTGGCATGCTTTAACTACTTTTCGGTCTGAAAAAGTGTGCAAAGTCTCATAGAGGCAAGCCTTTCACAAGATCATTTGTTGTAATTTTAAAGTTTTTATGAATGGATATTATATTCCTCATATTAAGCTCAGGGGGCCCTCACAGCTAAACCCTACCAGATAGGGGTGTGAAATTTTGCAAGCACTAACTACTTTTGGTTCTGAAAAAGTGTGCAAAGTCTCATAGAGGGAAGCCTTTCACAACATCGTTGGTGTAATTTTAAAGTTTTAATGTATGGATATTATATTCCTCATATTAAGCTCAGGGGTCCCCCACAGCTAAACCCTACCAGATAGGGGTGTGAAATTTTGCAAGCACTAACTACTTTTGGGTCTGAAAAAGTGTGCCAAGTCTCATAGAGGCAAGCCTTTCACAACATCGTTGGTGTAATTTTAAAGTTTTAATTTATGGATATTATATTCCTCATATTAAGCTCAGGGGTCCCCCACAGCTGACCCGTACCAGCTAGAGGTCTGAAATTTGGCTTGCATCAACTACTTATGGGTATGAACAAGTGTGCAAAGTCTCATAGAGGGAAGCCTTTCACAACAGATTTGGTGTAATTTTAAATTTATAATTATAGGATATTACCTGCCTCATATTATGCTCAGGGGGGCCTCACCGCTGAACCGTACTAGCTGAAGGTCTGAAATTAGGCAAGAATTAAGTACTTCTGTGTCTGAACGACTCTGCAAAGTCTCATGGAGGTAATCCTTTCACAAAATCTTTGGTGTAATTTTAAAGTTTTAATGTATGGATATTATATTCCTCATATTAAGTTCAGGGGGCCCTCACAGCTAAACCCTACCAGATAGGGGTGTGAAATTTTGCAAGCACTAACTACTTTTGGGTCTGAAAAAGTCTGCAAAGTCTCATAGAGGCAAGCCTTTCACAACATCGTTGGTGTAATTTTAAAGTTTTAATTTATGGATATTATATTCCTCATATTAAGCTCAGGGGTCCCCCACAGCTGATCCGTACGAGCTAGAGGTCTGGAATTTGTTGTGCATTAACTACTTTTTGCTATAAACCATTGTGCAAAGTCTCATGGAGGCAAGCCTTTCACAACAGATTTGGTGTAATTTTAAATTTATAATTACAGGATATTATATGCCTCATATTAAGCTGAGGGGGCCCTCACAGCTGAACCGTACCAGATAGAGGTCTGAGATTTGTTGTGCATTAACTACTTTTTGCTATAAACAATTGTGCAAAGTTTCATAGAGGCAAGCCTTTCACAACAACTTTGGTGTAATTTTAAAGTTTTAATTACAGGATATTATCTGCCTCATATTATGCTCAGGGGGGCCTCACCGCTGAACCGTACCAGCTGGAGCTCTGAAATTTGGCAGAAATGAACTACTTCTGTGTCTGAACGACTGTGCAAAGTCTCATGGAGGTAAGCCTTTCACAACAACTTTGGTGTAATTTTAAAGTTTTAATGTATGGATATTATATTCCTCATATTAAGTTCAGCGGGCCCTCACAGCTGAACCATACCAGCTCGTCGTCTGAAATTTGGTATACCTAAACTAGATGTAGGTTTGAACATGTTTGCCAAGTTTCATAAGTGTAGCCGTGACCCCTGACCTACAGTGACCATTTGAATCTGCCAAGGTTGCCAATGTTAAGTGAATGGATGCACCCCACCTATCATTTGACAGGCCATAACTGCATGTAGGAGTAGCCTAGGAAGATGCTTAAAAGTGTTCCTGAAACTAGACAGTCTGCTCTTGAATCACATCTATACATGTCTGTTAAGATTATGCCTTTTTCATTTGAAACAAGCTTGATTTTTATCATAAGTGGCTGCAATGCAGTATATAGGCCGCGCCATTCCAAATAAAAAATATTTTTCTCTAGTCGGTCCATTGAGATGCATTGGGAGCCATTCCAGAGAAAAAATATTATTCTCTAATCTAAAATGATTGGAGCAGACCCACCTATCTTTTGTCAGGTGATATTTCTGTGTGGTATAGAAATAGTGGCCTGAAAATCAGTGTTCACACACTAGACATATGTCAGAACATGTATGCAAAGTTTCATCAGTGCAGCCCTCAACAAATAGCTGCAGTGACCTTTTGAATTTCCTAAAGTCACAGATGCAAGACAATGGGGAGATGATTGACTTTATTTTTCAAAAAACATTAGGGGGTGTCACAGCTGACCCGTACCAGCTAGAGGACTGAAATTTGGCAGGCATCAACTACTTATGGGTATGAACAAGTGTGCAAAGTCTCATGGAGGCAAGCCTTTCACAACAGATTTGGTGTAATTTTAAATTTATAATTACAGGATATTATATGCTTCATATTAAGCTGAGGGGGCCCTCACAGCTGAACCATACCAGATAGAGGTCTGAAATTTGTTGTGCATTAACTACTTTTTGCTATAAACAATTGTGCAAAGTTTCATAGAGGCAAGCCTTTCACAACAACTTTGGTGTAATTTTAAAGTTTTAATTACAGGATATTATCTGCCTCATATTATGCTCAGGGGGGCCTCACCGCTGAACGGTACCAGCTGGAGCTCTGAAATTTGGCAGAAATTAACTACTTCTGTGTCTGAACGACTGTGCAAAGTCTCATAGAGGCAAGCCTTTCACAACATCGTTGGTGTAATTTTAAAGTTTTAATTTATGGATATTATATTCCTCATATTAAGCTCAGGGGTCCCCCACAGCTGACCCGTACCAGCTAGAGGTCTGAAATTTGGCTTGCATCAACTACTTATGGGTATGAACAAGTGTGCAAAGTCTCATAGAGGGAAGCCTTTCACAACAACTTTGGTGTAATTTTAAAGTTTTAATGTATGGATATTATATTCCTCATATTAAGTTCAGGGGGCCCTCACAGCTAAACCCTACCAGATAGGGGTGTGAAATTTTGCAAGCACTAACTACTTTTGGTTCTGAAAATGTGTGCAAAGGCTCATAGAGGGAAGCCTTTCACAACATCGTTGGTGTAATTTTAAAGTTTTAATGTATGGATATTATATTCCTCATATTAAGCTCAGGGGTCCCCCACAGCTAAACCCTACCAGATAGGGGTGTGAAATTTTGCAAGCACTAACTACTTTTGGGTCTGAAAAAGTGTGCAAAGTGTCATAGAGGCAAGCCTTTCACAACATCGTTGGTGTAATTTTAAAGTTTTAATTTATGGATATTATATTCCTCATATTAAGCTCAGGGGTCCCCCACAGCTGACCCGTACCAGCTAGAGGTCTGAAATTTGGCTTGCATCAACTACTTATGGGTATGAACAAGTCTGCAAAGTCTCATAGAGGGAAGCCTTTCACAACAGATTTGGTGTAATTTTAAATGTATAATTATAGGATATTACCTTCCTCATATTATGCTCAGGGGGGCCTCACCGCTGAACCGTACTAGCTGAAGGTCTGAAATTAGGCAAGAATTAAGTACTTCTGTGTCTGAACGACTGTGCAAAGTCTCATGGAGGTAATCCTTTCACAAAATCTTTGGTGTAATTTTAAAGTTTTAATGTATGGATATTATATTCCTCATATTAAGTTCAGGGGGCCCTCACAGCTAAACCCTACCAGATAGGGGTGTGAAATTTTGCAAGCACTAACTACTTTTGGGTCTGAAAAAGTCTGCAAAGTCTCATAGAGGCAAGCCTTTCACAACATCGTTGGTGTAATTTTAAAGTTTTAATTTATGGATATTATATTCCTCATATTAAGCTCAGGGGTCCCCCACAGCTGATCCGTACGAGCTAGAGGTCTGGAATTTGTTGTGCATTAACTACTTTTTGCTATAAACCATTGTGCAATGTCTCATGGAGGCAAGCCTTTCACAACAGATTTGGTGTAATTTTAAATTTATAATTACAGGATATTATATGCCTCATATTAAGCTGAGGGGGCCCTCACAGCTGAACCGTACCAGATAGAGGTCTGAAATTTGTTGTGCATTAACTACTTTTTGCTATAAACAATTGTGCAAAGTTTCATAGAGGCAAGCCTTTCACAACAACTTTGGTGTAATTTTAAAGTTTTAATTACAGGATATTATCTGCCTCATATTATGCTCAGGGGGGCCTCACCGCTGAACCGTACCAGCTGGAGCTCTGAAATTTGGCAGAAATTAACTACTTCTGTGTCTGAACGACTGTGCAAAGTCTCATGGAGGTAAGCCTTTCACAACAACTTTGGTGTAATTTTAAAGTTTTAATGTATGGATATTATATTCCTCATATTAAGTTCAGCGGGCCCTCACAGCTGAACCATACCAGCTCGTCGTCTGAAATTTGGTATACCTAAACTAGATGTAGGTTTGAACATGTTTGCCAAGTTTCATAAGTGTAGCCGTGACCCCTGACCTGCAGTGACCATTTGAATCTGCCAAGGTTGCCAATGTTAAGTGAATGGATGCACCCCACCTATCATTTGACAGGCCATAACTGCATGTAGGAGTAGCCTAGGAAGATGCTTAAAAGTGTTCCTGAAACTAGACAGTCTGCTCTTGAATCACATCTATACATGTCTGTTAAGATTATGCCTTTTTCATTTGAAACAAGCTTGATTTTTATCATAAGTGGCTGCAATGCAGTATATAGGCCGCGCCATTCCAAATAAAAAATATTTTTCTCTAGTCGGTCCATTGAGATGCATTGGGAGCCATTCCAGAGAAAAAATATTATTCTCTAATCTAAAATGATTGGAGCAGACCCACCTATCTTTTGTCAGGTGATATTTCTGTGTGGTATAGAAATAGTGGCCTGAAAATCAGTGTTCACACACTAGACATATGTCAGAACATGTATGCAAAGTTTCATCAGTGCAGCCCTCAACAAATAGCTGCAGTGACCTTTTGAATTTCCTAAAGTCACAGATGCAAGACAATGGGGAGATGATTGACTTTATTTTTCAAAAAACATTAGGGGGTGTCACAGCTGACCCGTACCAGCTAGAGGACTGAAATTTGGCAGGCATCAACTACTTATGGGTATGAACAAGTGTGCAAAGTCTCATGGAGGCAAGCCTTTCACAACAGATTTGGTGTAATTTTAAATTTATAATTACAGGATATTATATGCTTCATATTAAGCTGAGGGGGCCCTCACAGCTGAACCATACCAGATAGAGGTCTGAAATTTGTTGTGCATTAACTACTTTTTGCTATAAACAATTGTGCAAAGTTTCATAGAGGCAAGCCTTTCACAACAACTTTGGTGTAATTTTAAAGTTTTAATTACAGGATATTATCTGCCTCATATTATGCTCAGGGGGGCCTCACCGCTGAACGGTACCAGCTGGAGCTCTGAAATTTGGCAGAAATTAACTACTTCTGTGTCTGAACGACTGTGCAAAGTCTCATAGAGGCAAGCCTTTCACAACATCGTTGGTGTAATTTTAAAGTTTTAATTTATGGATATTATATTCCTCATATTAAGCTCAGGGATCCCCCACAGCTGACCCGTACCAGCTAGAGGTCTGAAATTTGGCTTGCATCAACTACTTATGGGTATGAACAAGTGTGCAAAGTCTCATAGAGGGAAGCCTTTCACAACAACTTTGGTGTAATTTTAAAGTTTTAATGTATGGATATTATATTCCTCATATTAAGTTCAGGGGGCCCTCACAGCTAAACCCTACCAGATAGGGGTGTGAAATTTTGCAAGCACTAACTACTTTTGGTTCTGAAAATGTGTGCAAAGGCTCATAGAGGGAAGCCTTTCACAACATCGTTGGTGTAATTTTAAAGTTTTAATGTATGGATATTATATTCCTCATATTAAGCTCAGGGGTCCCCCACAGCTAAACCCTACCAGATAGGGGTGTGAAATTTTGCAAGCACTAACTACTTTTGGGTCTGAAAAAGTGTGCAAAGTGTCATAGAGGCAAGCCTTTCACAACATCGTTGGTGTAATTTTAAAGTTTTAATTTATGGATATTATATTCCTCATATTAAGCTCAGGGGTCCCCCACAGCTGACCCGTACCAGCTAGAGGTCTGAAATTTGGCTTGCATCAACTACTTATGGGTATGAACAAGTCTGCAAAGTCTCATAGAGGGAAGCCTTTCACAACAGATTTGGTGTAATTTTAAATGTATAATTATAGGATATTACCTGCCTCATATTATGCTCAGGGGGGCCTCACCGCTGAACCGTACTAGCTGAAGGTCTGAAATTAGGCAAGAATTAAGTACTTCTGTGTCTGAACGACTGTGCAAAGTCTCATGGAGGTAATCCTTTCACAAAATCTTTGGTGTAATTTTAAAGTTTTAATGTATGGATATTATATTCCTCATATTAAGTTCAGGGGGCCCTCACAGCTAAACCCTACCAGATAGGGGTGTGAAATTTTGCAAGCACTAACTACTTTTGGGTCTGAAAAAATCTGCAAAGTCTCATAGAGGCAAGCCTTTCACAACATCGTTGGTGTAATTTTAAAGTTTTAATTTATGGATATTATATTCCTCATATTAAGCTCAGGGGTCCCCCACAGCTGATCCGTACGAGCTAGAGGTCTGGAATTTGTTGTGCATTAACTACTTTTTGCTATAAACCATTGTGCAATGTCTCATGGAGGCAAGCCTTTCACAACAGATTTGGTGTAATTTTAAATTTATAATTACAGGATATTATATGCCTCATATTAAGCTGAGGGGGCCCTCACAGCTGAACCGTACCAGATAGAGGTCTGAAATTTGTTGTGCATTAACTACTTTTTGCTATAAACAATTGTGCAAAGTTTCATAGAGGCAAGCCTTTCACAACAACTTTGGTGTAATTTTAAAGTTTTAATTACAGGATATTATCTGCCTCATATTATGCTCAGGGGGGCCTCACCGCTGAACCGTACCAGCTGGAGCTCTGAAATTTGGCAGAAATTAACTACTTCTGTGTCTGAACGACTGTACAAAGTCTCATGGAGGTAAGCCTTTCACAACAACTTTGGTGTAATTTTAAAGTTTTAATGTATGGATATTATATTCCTCATATTAAGTTCAGCGGGCCCTCACAGCTGAACCATACCAGCTAGTCGTCTGAAATTTGGTATACCTAAACTAGATGTAGGTTTGAACATGTTTGCCAAGTTTCATAAGTGTAGCCGTGACCCCTGACCTGCAGTGACCATTTGAATCTGCCAAGGTTGCCAATGTTAAGTGAATGGATGCACCCCACCTATCATTTGACAGGCCATAACTGCATGTAGGAGTAGCCTAGGAAGATGCTTAAAAGTGTTCCTGAAACTAGACAGTCTGCTCTTGAATCACATCTATACATGTCTGTTAAGATTATGCCTTTTTCATTTGAAACAAGCTTGATTTTTATCATAAGTGGCTGCAATGCAGTATATAGGCCGCGCCATTCCAAATAAAAAATATTTTTCTCTAGTCGGTCCATTGAGATGCATTGGGAGCCATTCCAGAGAAAAAATATTATTCTCTAATCTAAAATGATTGGAGCAGACCCACCTATCTTTTGTCAGGTGATATTTCTGTGTGGTATAGAAATAGTGGCCTGAAAATCAGTGTTCACACACTAGACATATGTCAGAACATGTATGCAAAGTTTCATCAGTGCAGCCCTCAACAAATAGCTGCAGTGACCTTTTGAATTTCCTAAAGTCACAGATGCAAGACAATGGGGAGATGATTGACTTTATTTTTCAAAAAACATTAGGGGGTGTCACAGCTGACCCGTACCAGCTAGAGGACTGAAATTTGGCAGGCATCAACTTCTTATGGGTATGAACAAGTGTGCAAAGTCTCATGGAGGCAAGCCTTTCACAACAGATTTGGTGTAATTTTAAATTTATAATTACAGGATATTATATGCCTCATATTAAGCTGAGGGGGCCCTCACAGCTGAACCATACCAGATAGAGGTCTGAAATTTGTTGTGCATTAACTACTTTTTGCTATAAACAATTGTGCAAAGTTTCATAGAGGCAAGCCTTTCACAACAACTTTGGTGTAATTTTAAAGTTTTAATGTATGGATATTATATTCCTCATATTAAGTTCAGGGGGCCCTCACAGCTAAACCCTACCAGATAGGGGTGTGAAATTTTGCAAGCACTAACTACTTTTGGGTCTGAAAAAGTCTGCAAAGTCTCATAGAGGCAAGCCTTTCACAACATCGTTGGTGTAATTTTAAAGTTTTAATTTATGGATATTATATTCCTCATATTAAGCTCAGGGGTCCCCCACAGCTGATCCGTACGAGCTAGAGGTCTGGAATTTGTTGTGCATTAACTACTTTTTGCTATAAACCATTGTGCAATGTCTCATGGAGGCAAGCCTTTCACAACAGATTTGGTGTAATTTTAAATTTATAATTACAGGATATTATATGCCTCATATTAAGCTGAGGGGGCCCTCACAGCTGAACCGTACCAGATAGAGGTCTGAAATTTGTTGTGCATTAACTACTTTTTGCTATAAACAATTGTGCAAAGTTTCATAGAGGCAAGCCTTTCACAACAACTTTGGTGTAATTTTAAAGTTTTAATTACAGGATATTATCTGCCTCATATTATGCTCAGGGGGGCCTCACCGCTGAACCGTACCAGCTGGAGCTCTGAAATTTGGCAGAAATTAACTACTTCTGTGTCTGAACGACTGTGCAAAGTCTCATGGAGGTAAGCCTTTCACAACAACTTTGGTGTAATTTTAAAGTTTTAATGTATGGATATTATATTCCTCATATTAAGTTCAGCGGGCCCTCACAGCTGAACCATACCAGCTCGTCGTCTGAAATTTGGTATACCTAAACTAGATGTAGGTTTGAACATGTTTGCCAAGTTTCATAAGTGTAGCCGTGACCCCTGACCTGCAGTGACCATTTGAATCTGCCAAGGTTGCCAATGTTAAGTGAATGGATGCACCCCACCTATCATTTGACAGGCCATAACTGCATGTAGGAGTAGCCTAGGAAGATGCTTAAAAGTGTTCCTGAAACTAGACAGTCTGCTCTTGAATCACATCTATACATGTCTGTTAAGATTATGCCTTTTTCATTTGAAACAAGCTTGATTTTTATCATAAGTGGCTGCAATGCAGTATATAGGCCGCGCCATTCCAAATAAAAAATATTTTTCTCTAGTCGGTCCATTGAGATGCATTGGGAGCCATTCCAGAGAAAAAATATTATTCTCTAATCTAAAATGATTGGAGCAGACCCACCTATCTTTTGTCAGGTGATATTTCTGTGTGGTATAGAAATAGTGGCCTGAAAATCAGTGTTCACACACTAGACATATGTCAGAACATGTATGCAAAGTTTCATCAGTGCAGCCCTCAACAAATAGCTGCAGTGACCTTTTGAATTTCCTAAAGTCACAGATGCAAGACAATGGGGAGATGATTGACTTTATTTTTCAAAAAACATTAGGGGGTGTCACAGCTGACCCGTACGAGCTAGAGGACTGAAATTTGGCAGGCATCAACTACTTATGGGTATGAACAAGTGTGCAAAGTCTCATGGAGGCAAGCCTTTCACAACAGATTTGGTGTAATTTTAAATTTATAATTACAGGATATTATATGCTTCATATTAAGCTGAGGGGGCCCTCACAGCTGAACCATACCAGATAGAGGTCTGAAATTTGTTGTGCATTAACTACTTTTTGCTATAAACAATTGTGCAAAGTTTCATAGAGGCAAGCCTTTCACAACAACTTTGGTGTAATTTTAAAGTTTTAATTACAGGATATTATCTGCCTCATATTATGCTCAGGGGGGCCTCACCGCTGAACGGTACCAGCTGGAGCTCTGAAATTTGGCAGAAATTAACTACTTCTGTGTCTGAACGACTGTGCAAAGTCTCATAGAGGCAAGCCTTTCACAACATCGTTGGTGTAATTTTAAAGTTTTAATTTATGGATATTATATTCCTCATATTAAGCTCAGGGATCCCCCACAGCTGACCCGTACCAGCTAGAGGTCTGAAATTTGGCTTGCATCAACTACTTATGGGTATGAACAAGTGTGCAAAGTCTCATAGAGGGAAGCCTTTCACAACAACTTTGGTGTAATTTTAAAGTTTTAATGTATGGATATTATATTCCTCATATTAAGTTCAGGGGGCCCTCACAGCTAAACCCTACCAGATAGGGGTGTGAAATTTTGCAAGCACTAACTACTTTTGGTTCTGAAAATGTGTGCAAAGGCTCATAGAGGGAAGCCTTTCACAACATCGTTGGTGTAATTTTAAAGTTTTAATGTATGGATATTATATTCCTCATATTAAGCTCAGGGGTCCCCCACAGCTAAACCCTACCAGATAGGGGTGTGAAATTTTGCAAGCACTAACTACTTTTGGGTCTGAAAAAGTGTGCAAAGTGTCATAGAGGCAAGCCTTTCACAACATCGTTGGTGTAATTTTAAAGTTTTAATTTATGGATATTATATTCCTCATATTAAGCTCAGGGGTCCCCCACAGCTGACCCGTACCAGCTAGAGGTCTAAAATTTGGCTTGCATCAACTACTTATGGGTATGAACAAGTCTGCAAAGTCTCATAGAGGGAAGCCTTTCACAACAGATTTGGTGTAATTTTAAATGTATAATTATAGGATATTACCTGCCTCATATTATGCTCAGGGGGGCCTCACCGCTGAACCGTACTAGCTGAAGGTCTGAAATTAGGCAAGAATTAAGTACTTCTGTGTCTGAACGACTGTGCAAAGTCTCATGGAGGTAATCCTTTCACAAAATCTTTGGTGTAATTTTAAAGTTTTAATGTATGGATATTATATTCCTCATATTAAGTTCAGGGGGCCCTCACAGCTAAACCCTACCAGATAGGGGTGTGAAATTTTGCAAGCACTAACTACTTTTGGGTCTGAAAAAGTCTGCAAAGTCTCATAGAGGCAAGCCTTTCACAACATCGTTGGTGTAATTTTAAAGTTTTAATTTATGGATATTATATTCCTCATATTAAGCTCAGGGGTCCCCCACAGCTGATCCGTACGAGCTAGAGGTCTGGAATTTGTTGTGCATTAACTACTTTTTGCTATAAACCATTGTGCAATGTCTCATGGAGGCAAGCCTTTCACAACAGATTTGGTGTAATTTTAAATTTATAATTACAGGATATTATATGCCTCATATTAAGCTGAGGGGGCCCTCACAGCTGAACCGTACCAGATAGAGGTCTGAAATTTGTTGTGCATTAACTACTTTTTGCTATAAACAATTGTGCAAAGTTTCATAGAGGCAAGCCTTTCACAACAACTTTGGTGTAATTTTAAAGTTTTAATTACAGGATATTATCTGCCTCATATTATGCTCAGGGGGGCCTCACCGCTGAACCGTACCAGCTGGAGCTCTGAAATTTGGCAGAAATTAACTACTTCTGTGTCTGAACGACTGTACAAAGTCTCATGGAGGTAAGCCTTTCACAACAACTTTGGTGTAATTTTAAAGTTTTAATGTATGGATATTATATTCCTCATATTAAGTTCAGCGGGCCCTCACAGCTGAACCATACCAGCTAGTCGTCTGAAATTTGGTATACCTAAACTAGATGTAGGTTTGAACATGTTTGCCAAGTTTCATAAGTGTAGCCGTGACCCCTGACCTGCAGTGACCATTTGAATCTGCCAAGGTTGCCAATGTTAAGTGAATGGATGCACCCCACCTATCATTTGACAGGCCATAACTGCATGTAGGAGTAGCCTAGGAAGATGATTTAAAGTGTTCCTGAAACTAGACAGTCTGCTCTTGAATCACATCTATACATGTCTGTTAAGATTATGCCTTTTTCATTTGAAACAAGCTTGATTTTTATCATAAGTGGCTGCAATGCAGTATATAGGCCGCGACATTCCAAATAAAAAATATTTTTCTCTAGTCGGTCCATTCAGATGCATTGGGAGCCATTCCAGAGAAAAAATATTATTCTCTAATCTAAAATGATTGGAGCAGACCCACCTATCTTTTGTCAGGTGATATTTCTGTGTGGTATAGAAATAGTGGCCTGAAAATCAGTGTTCACACACTAGACATATGTCAGAACATGTATGCAAAGTTTCATCAGTGCAGCCCTCAACAAATAGCTGCAGTGACCTTTTGAATTTCCTAAAGTCACAGATGCAAGACAATGGGGAGATGATTGACTTTATTTTTCAAAAAACATTAGGGGGTGTCACAGCTGACCCGTACCAGCTAGAGGACTGAAATTTGGCAGGCATCAACTTCTTATGGGTATGAACAAGTGTGCAAAGTCTCATGGAGGCAAGCCTTTCACAACAGATTTGGTGTAATTTTAAATTTATAATTACAGGATATTATATGCCTCATATTAAGCTGAGGGGGCCCTCACAGCTGAACCATACCAGATAGAGGTCTGAAATTTGTTGTGCATTAACTACTTTTTGCTATAAACAATTGTGCAAAGTTTCATAGAGGCAAGCCTTTCACAACAACTTTGGTGTAATTTTAAAGTTTTAATGTATGGATATTATATTCCTCATATTAAGTTCAGGGGGCCCTCACAGCTAAACCCTACCAGATAGGGGTGTGAAATTTTGCAAGCACTAACTACTTTTGGTTCTGAAAAAGTCTGCAAAGTCTCATAGAGGGAAGCCTTTCACAACATCGTTGGTGTAATTTTAAAGTTTTAATGTATGGATATTATATTCCTCATATTAAGCTCAGGGGTCCCCCACAGCTAAACCCTACCAGATAGAGGTCTGAAATTTGGCTTGCATCAACTACTTATGGGTATGAACAAGTGTGCAAAGTCTCATAGAGGGAAGCCTTTCACAACAGATTTGGTGTAATTTTAAATTTATAATTATAGGATATTACCTGCCTCATATTATGCTCAGGGGGGCCTCACCGCTGAACCGTACTAGCTGAAGGTCTGAAATTAGGCAAGAATTAAGTACTTCTGTGTCTGAACGACTGTGCAAAGTCTCATGGAGGTAATCCTTTCACAAAATCTTTGGTGTAATTTTAAAGTTTTAATGTATGGATATTATATTCCTCATATTAAGTTCAGGGGGCCCTCACAGCTAAACCCTACCAGATAGGGGTGTGAAATTTTGCAAGCACTAACTACTTTTGGGTCTGAAAAAGTCTGCAAAGTCTCATAGAGGCAAGCCTTTCACAACATCGTTGGTGTAATTTTAAAGTTTTAATTTATGGATATTATATTCCTCATATTAAGCTCAGGGGTCCCCCACAGCTGATCCGTACGAGCTAGAGGTCTGGAATTTGTTGTGCATTAACTACTTTTTGCTATAAACCATTGTGCAAAGTCTCATGGAGGCAAGCCTTTCACAACAGATTTGGTGTAATTTTAAATTTATAATTACAGGATATTATATGCCTCATATTAAGCTGAGGGGGCCCTCACAGCTGAACCGTACCAGATAGAGGTCTGAAATTTGTTGTGCATTAACTACTTTTTGCTATAAACAATTGTGCAAAGTTTCATAGAGGCAAGCCTTTCACAACAACTTTGGTGTAATTTTAAAGTTTTAATTACAGGATATTATCTGCCTCATATTATGCTCAGGGGGGCCTCACCGCTGAACCGTACCAGCTGGAGCTCTGAAATTTGGCAGAAATTAACTACTTCTGTGTCTGAACGACTGTGCAAAGTCTCATGGAGGTAAGCCTTTCACAACAACTTTGGTGTAATTTTAAAGTTTTAATGTATGGATATTATATTCCTCATATTAAGTTCAGCGGGCCCTCACAGCTGAACCATACCAGCTAGTCGTCTGAAATTTGGTATACCTAAACTAGATGTAGGTATGAACATGTTTGCCAAGTTTCATAAGTGTAGCCGTGACCCCTGACCTGCAGTGACCATTTGAATCTGCCAAGGTTGCCAATGTTAAGTGAATGGATGCACCCCACCTATCATTTGACAGGCCATAACTGCATGTAGGAGTAGCCTAGGAAGATGGTTTAAAGTGTTCCTGAAACTAGACAGTCTGCTCTTGAATCACATCTATACATGTCTGTTAAGATTATGCCTTTTTCATTTGAAACAAGCTTGATTTTTATCATAAGTGGCTGCAATGCAGTATATAGGCCGCGCCATTCCAAATAAAAAATATTTTTCTCTAGTCGGTCCATTGAGATGCATTGGGAGCCATTCCAGAGAAAAAATATTATTCTCTAATCTAAAATGATTGGAGCAGACCCACCTATCTTTTGTCAGGTGATATTTCTGTGTGGTATAGAAATAGTGGCCTGAAAATCAGTGTTCACACACTAGACATATGTCAGAACATGTATGCAAAGTTTCATCAGTGCAGCCCTCAACAAATAGCTGCAGTGACCTTTTGAATTTCCTAAAGTCACAGATGCAAGACAATGGGGAGATGATTGACTTTATTTTTCAAAAAACATTAGGGGGTGTCACAGCTGACCCGTACCAGCTAGAGGACTGAAATTTGGCAGGCATCAACTACTTATGGGTATGAACAAGTGTGCAAAGTCTCATGGAGGCAAGTCTTTCACAACAGATTTGGTGTAATTTTAAATTTATAATTACAGGATATTATATGCTTCATATTAAGCTGAGGGGGCCCTCACAGCTGAACCATACCAGATAGAGGTCTGAAATTTGTTGTGCATTAACTACTTTTTGCTATAAACAATTGTGCAAAGTTTCATAGAGGCAAGCCTTTCACAACAACTTTGGTGTAATTTTAAAGTTTTAATTACAGGATATTATCTGCCTCATATTATGCTCAGGGGGGCCTCACCGCTGAACGGTACCAGCTGGAGCTCTGAAATTTGGCAGAAATTAACTACTTCTGTGTCTGAACGACTGTGCAAAGTCTCATAGAGGCAAGCCTTTCACAACATCGTTGGTGTAATTTTAAAGTTTTAATTTATGGATATTATATTCCTCATATTAAGCTCAGGGGTCCCCCACAGCTGACCCGTACCAGCTAGAGGTCTGAAATTTGGCTTGCATCAACTACTTATGGGTATGAACAAGTGTGCAAAGTCTCATAGAGGGAAGCCTTTCACAACAACTTTGGTGTAATTTTAAAGTTTTAATGTATGGATATTATATTCCTCATATTAAGTTCAGGGGGCCCTCACAGCTAAACCCTACCAGATAGGGGTGTGAAATTTTGCAAGCACTAACTACTTTTGGTTCTGAAAATGTGTGCAAAGGCTCATAGAGGGAAGCCTTTCACAACATCGTTGGTGTAATTTTAAAGTTTTAATGTATGGATATTATATTCCTCATATTAAGCTCAGGGGTCCCCCACAGCTAAACCCTACCAGATAGGGGTGTGAAATTTTGCAAGCACTAACTACTTTTGGGTCTGAAAAAGTGTGCAAAGTCTCATAGAGGCAAGCCTTTCACAACATCGTTGGTGTAATTTTAAAGTTTTAATTTATGGATATTATATTCCTCATATTAAGCTCAGGGGTCCCCCACAGCTGACCCGTACCAGCTAGAGGTCTGAAATTTGGCTTGCATCAACTACTTATGGGTATGAACAAGTGTGCAAAGTCTCATAGAGGGAAGCCTTTCACAACAGATTTGGTGTAATTTTAAATGTATAATTATAGGATATTACCTGCCTCATATTATGCTCAGGGGGGCCTCACCGCTGAACCGTACTAGCTGAAGGTCTGAAATTAGGCAAGAATTAAGTACTTCTGTGTCTGAACGACTGTGCAAAGTCTCATGGAGGTAATCCTTTCACAAAATCTTTGGTGTAATTTTAAAGTTTTAATGTATGGATATTATATTCCTCATATTAAGTTCAGGGGGCCCTCACAGCTAAACCCTACCAGATAGGGGTGTGAAATTTTGCAAGCACTAACTACTTTTGGGTCTGAAAAAGTCTGCAAAGTCTCATAGAGGCAAGCCTTTCACAACATCGTTGGTGTAATTTTAAAGTTTTAATTTATGGATATTATATTCCTCATATTAAGCTCAGGGGTCCCCCACAGCTGATCCGTACGAGCTAGAGGTCTGGAATTTGTTGTGCATTAACTACTTTTTGCTATAAACCATTGTGCAATGTCTCATGGAGGCAAGCCTTTCACAACAGATTTGGTGTAATTTTAAATTTATAATTACAGGATATTATATGCCTCATATTAAGCTGAGGGGGCCCTCACAGCTGAACCGTACCAGATAGAGGTCTGAAATTTGTTGTGCATTAACTACTTTTTGCTATAAACAATTGTGCAAAGTTTCATAGAGGCAGGCCTTTCACAACAACTTTGGTGTAATTTTAAAGTTTTAATTACAGGATATTATCTGCCTCATATTATGCTCAGGGGGGCCTCACCGCTGAACCGTACCAGCTGGAGCTCTGAAATTTGGCAGAAATTAACTACTTCTGTGTCTGAACGACTGTGCAAAGTCTCATGGAGGTAAGCCTTTCACAACAACTTTGGTGTAATTTTAAAGTTTTAATGTATGGATATTATATTCCTCATATTAAGTTCAGCGGGCCCTCACAGCTGAACCATACCAGCTCGTCGTCTGAAATTTGGTATACCTAAACTAGATGTAGGTTTGAACATGTTTGCCAAGTTTCATAAGTGTAGCCGTGACCCCTGACCTGCAGTGACCATTTGAATCTGCCAAGGTTGCCAATGTTAAGTGAATGGATGCACCCCACCTATCATTTGACAGGCCATAACTGCATGTAGGAGTAGCCTAGGAAGATGCTTAAAAGTGTTCCTGAAACTAGACAGTCTGCTCTTGAATCACATCTATACATGTCTGTTAAGATTATGCCTTTTTCATTTGAAACAAGCTTGATTTTTATCATAAGTGGCTGCAATGCAGTATATAGGCCGCGCCATTCCAAATAAAAAATATTTTTCTCTAGTCGGTCCATTGAGATGCATTGGGAGCCATTCCAGAGAAAAAATATTATTCTCTAATCTAAAATGATTGGAGCAGACCCACCTATCTTTTGTCAGGTGATATTTCTGTGTGGTATAGAAATAGTGGCCTGAAAATCAGTGTTCACACACTAGACATATGTCAGAACATGTATGCAAAGTTTCATCAGTGCAGCCCTCAACAAATAGCTGCAGTGACCTTTTGAATTTCCTAAAGTCACAGATGCAAGACAATGGGGAGATGATTGACTTTATTTTTCAAAAAACATTAGGGGGTGTCACAGCTGACCCGTACCAGCTAGAGGACTGAAATTTGGCAGGCATCAACTACTTATGGGTATGAACAAGTGTGCAAAGTCTCATGGAGGCAAGCCTTTCACAACAGATTTGGTGTAATTTTAAATTTATAATTACAGGATATTATATGCTTCATATTAAGCTGAGGGGGCCCTCACAGCTGAACCATACCAGATAGAGGTCTGAAATTTGTTGTGCATTAACTACTTTTTGCTATAAACAATTGTGCAAAGTTTCATAGAGGCAAGCCTTTCACAACAACTTTGGTGTAATTTTAAAGTTTTAATTACAGGATATTATCTGCCTCATATTATGCTCAGGGGGGCCTCACCGCTGAACGGTACCAGCTGGAGCTCTGAAATTTGGCAGAAATTAACTACTTCTGTGTCTGAACGACTGTGCAAAGTCTCATAGAGGCAAGCCTTTCACAACATCGTTGGTGTAATTTTAAAGTTTTAATTTATGGATATTATATTCCTCATATTAAGCTCAGGGATCCCCCACAGCTGACCCGTACCAGCTAGAGGTCTGAAATTTGGCTTGCATCAACTACTTATGGGTATGAACAAGTGTGCAAAGTCTCATAGAGGGAAGCCTTTCACAACAACTTTGGTGTAATTTTAAAGTTTTAATGTATGGATATTATATTCCTCATATTAAGTTCAGGGGGCCCTCACAGCTAAACCCTACCAGATAGGGGTGTGAAATTTTGCAAGCACTAACTACTTTTGGTTCTGAAAATGTGTGCAAAGGCTCATAGAGGAGGGAAGCCTTTCACAACATCGTTGGTGTAATTTTAAAGTTTTAATGTATGGATATTATATTCCTCATATTAAGCTCAGGGGTCCCCCACAGCTAAACCCTACCAGATAGGGGTGTGAAATTTTGCAAGCACTAACTACTTTTGGGTCTGAAAAAGTGTGCAAAGTGTCATAGAGGCAAGCCTTTCACAACATCGTTGGTGTAATTTTAAAATTTTAATTTATGGATATTATATTCCTCATATTAAGCTCAGGGGTCCCCCACAGCTGACCCGTACCAGCTAGAGGTCTGAAATTTGGCTTGCATCAACTACTTATGGGTATGAACAAGTGTGCAAAGTCTCATAGAGGGAAGCCTTTCACAACAGATTTGGTGTAATTTTAAATTTATAATTATAGGATATTACCTGCCTCATATTATGCTCAGGGGGGCCTCACCGCTGAACCGTACTAGCTGAAGGTCTGAAATTAGGCAAGAATTAAGTACTTCTGTGTCTGAACGACTGTGCAAAGTCTCATGGAGGTAATCCTTTCACAAAATCTTTGGTGTAATTTTAAAGTTTTAATGTATGGATATTATATTCCTCATATTAAGTTCAGGGGGCCCTCACAGCTAAACCCTACCAGATAGGGGTGTGAAATTTTGCAAGCACTAACTACTTTTGGGTCTGAAAAAGTCTGCAAAGTCTCATAGAGGCAAGCCTTTCACAACATCGTTGGTGTAATTTTAAAGTTTTAATTTATGGATATTATATTCCTCATATTAAGCTCAGGGGTCCCCCACAGCTGATCCGTACGAGCTAGAGGTCTGGAATTTGTTGTGCATTAACTACTTTTTGCTATAAACCATTGTGCAAAGTCTCATGGAGGCAAGCCTTTCACAACAGATTTGGTGTAATTTTAAATTTATAATTACAGGATATTATATGCCTCATATTAAGCTGAGGGGGCCCTCACAGCTGAACCGTACCAGATAGAGGTCTGAAATTTGTTGTGCATTAACTACTTTTTGCTATAAACAATTTTGCAAAGTTTCATAGAGGCAAGCCTTTCACAACAACTTTGGTGTAATTTTAAAGTTTTAATTACAGGATATTATCTGCCTCATATTATGCTCAGGGGGGCCTCACCGCTGAACCGTACCAGCTGGAGCTCTGAAATTTGGCAGAAATTAACTACTTCTGTGTCTGAACGACTGTGCAAAGTCTCATGGAGGTAAGCCTTTCACAACAACTTTGGTGTAATTTTAAAGTTTTAATGTATGGATATTATATTCCTCATATTAAGTTCAGCGGGCCCTCACAGCTGAACCATACCAGCTAGTCGTCTGAAATTTGGTATACCTAAACTAGATGTAGGTATGAACATGTTTGCCAAGTTTCATAAGTGTAGCCGTGACCCCTGACCTGCAGTGACCATTTGAATCTGCCAAGGTTGCCAATGTTAAGTGAATGGATGCACCCCACCTATCATTTGACAGGCCATAACTGCATGTAGGAGTAGCCTAGGAAGATGGTTTAAAGTGTTCCTGAAACTAGACAGTCTGCTCTTGAATCACATCTATACATGTCTGTTAAGATTATGCCTTTTTCATTTGAAACAAGCTTGATTTTTATCATAAGTGGCTGCAATGCAGTATATAGGCCGCGCCATTCCAAATAAAAAATATTTTTCTCTAGTCGGTCCATTGAGATGCATTGGGAGCCATTCCAGAGAAAAAATATTATTCTCTAATCTAAAATGATTGGAGCAGACCCACCTATCTTTTGTCAGGTGATATTTCTGTGTGGTATAGAAATAGTGGCCTGAAAATCAGTGTTCACACACTAGACATATGTCAGAACATGTATGCAAAGTTTCATCAGTGCAGCCCTCAACAAATAGCTGCAGTGACCTTTTGAATTTCCTAAAGTCACAGATGCAAGACAATGGGGAGATGATTGACTTTATTTTTCAAAAAACATTAGGGGGTGTCACAGCTGACCCGTACCAGCTAGAGGACTGAAATTTGGCAGGCATCAACTACTTATGGGTATGAACAAGTGTGCAAAGTCTCATGGAGGCAAGCCTTTCACAACAGATTTGGTGTAATTTTAAATTTATAATTACAGGATATTATATGCTTCATATTAAGCTGAGGGGGCCCTCACAGCTGAACCATACCAGATAGAGGTCTGAAATTTGTTGTGCATTAACTACTTTTTGCTATAAACAATTGTGCAAAGTTTCATAGAGGCAAGCCTTTCACAACAACTTTGGTGTAATTTTAAAGTTTTAATTACAGGATATTATCTGCCTCATATTATGCTCAGGGGGGCCTCACCGCTGAACGGTACCAGCTGGAGCTCTGAAATTTGGCAGAAATTAACTACTTCTGTGTCTGAACGACTGTGCAAAGTCTCATAGAGGCAAGCCTTTCACAACATCGTTGGTGTAATTTTAAAGTTTTAATTTATGGATATTATATTCCTCATATTAAGCTCAGGGGTCCCCCACAGCTGACCCGTACCAGCTAGAGGTCTGAAATTTGGCTTGCATCAACTACTTATGGGTATGAACAAGTGTGCAAAGTCTCATAGAGGGAAGCCTTTCACAACAACTTTGGTGTAATTTTAAATTTTAATGTATGGATATTATATTCCTCATATTAAGTTCAGGGGGCCCTCACAGCTAAACCCTACCAGATAGGGGTGTGAAATTTTGCAAGCACTAACTACTTTTGGTTCTGAAAATGTGTGCAAAGGCTCATAGAGGGAAGCCTTTCACAACATTGTTGGTGTAATTTTAAAGTTTTAATGTATGGATATTATATTCCTCATATTAAGCTCAGGGGTCCCCCACGGCTAAACCCTACCAGATAGGGGTGTGAAATTTTGCAAGCACTAACTACTTTTGGGTCTGAAAAAGTGTGCAAAGTGTCATAGAGGCAAGCCTTTCACAACATCGTTGGTGTAATTTTAAAGTTTTAATTTATGGATATTATATTCCTCATATTAAGCTCAGGGGTCCCCCACAGCTGACCCGTACCAGCTAGAGGTCTGAAATTTGGCTTGCATCAACTACTTATGGGTATGAACAAGTGTGCAAAGTCTCATAGAGGGAAGCCTTTCACAACAGATTTGGTGTAATTTTAAATGTATAATTATAGGATATTACCTGCCTCATATTATGCTCAGGGGGGCCTCACCGCTGAACCGTACTAGCTGAAGGTCTGAAATTAGGCAAGAATTAAGTACTTCTGTGTCTGAACGACTGTGCAAAGTCTCATGGAGGTAATCCTTTCACAAAATCTTTGGTGTAATTTTAAAGTTTTAATGTATGGATATTATATTCCTCATATTAAGTTCAGGGGGCCCTCACAGCTAAACCCTACCAGATAGGGGTGTGAAATTTTGCAAGCACTAACTACTTTTGGGTCTGAAAAAGTCTGCAAAGTCTCATAGAGGCAAGCCTTTCACAACATCGTTGGTGTAATTTTAAAGTTTTAATTTATGGATATTATATTCCTCATATTAAGCTCAGGGGTCCCCCACAGCTGATCCGTACGAGCTAGAGGTCTGGAATTTGTTGTGCATTAACTACTTTTTGCTATAAACCATTGTGCAAAGTCTCATGGAGGCAAGCCTTTCACAACAGATTTGGTGTAATTTTAAATTTATAATTACAGGATATTATATGCCTCATATTAAGCTGAGGGGGCCCTCACAGCTGAACCGTACCAGATAGAGGTCTGAAATTTGTTGTGCATTAACTACTTTTTGCTATAAACAATTGTGCAAAGTTTCATAGAGGCAAGCCTTTCACAACAACTTTGGTGTAATTTTAAAGTTTTAATTACAGGATATTATCTGCCTCATATTATGCTCAGGGGGGCCTCACCGCTGAACCGTACCAGCTGGAGCTCTGAAATTTGGCAGAAATTAACTACTTCTGTGTCTGAACGACTGTGCAAAGTCTCATGGAGGTAAGCCTTTCACAACAACTTTGGTGTAATTTTAAAGTTTTAATGTATGGATATTATATTCCTCATATTAAGTTCAGCGGGCCCTCACAGCTGAACCATACCAGCTAGTCGTCTGAAATTTGGTATACCTAAACTAGATGTAGGTTTGAACATGTTTGCCAAGTTTCATAAGTGTAGCCATGACCCCTGACCTGCAGTGACCATTTGAATCTGCCAAGGTTGCCAATGTTAAGTGAATGGATGCACCCCACCTATCATTTGACAGGCCATAACTGCATGTAGGAGTAGCCTAGGAAGATGGTTTAAAGTGTTCCTGAAACTAGACAGTCTGCTCTTGAATCACATCTATACATGTCTGTTAAGATTATGCCTTTTTCATTTGAAACAAGCTTGATTTTTATCATAAGTGGCTGCAATGCAGTATATAGGCCGCGACATTCCAAATAAAAAATATTTTTCTCTAGTCGGTCCATTGAGATGCATTGGGAGCCATTCCAGAGAAAAAATATTATTCTCTAATCTAAAATGATTGGAGCAGACCCACCTATCTTTTGTCAGGTGATATTTCTGTGTGGTATAGAAATAGTGGCCTGAAAATCAGTGTTCACACACTAGACATATGTCAGAACATGTATGCAAAGTTTCATCAGTGCAGCCCTCAACAAATAGCTGCAGTGACCTTTTGAATTTCCTAAAGTCACAGATGCAAGACAATGGGGAGATGATTGACTTTATTTTTCAAAAAACATTAGGGGGTGTCACAGCTGACCCGTACCAGCTAGAGGACTGAAATTTGGCAGGCATCAACTACTTATGGGTATGAACAAGTGTGCAAAGTCTCATGGAGGCAAGCCTTTCACAACAGATTTGGTGTAATTTTAAATTTATAATTACAGGATATTATATGCCTCATATTAAGCTGAGGGGGCCCTCACAGCTGAACCATACCAGATAGAGGTCTGAAATTTGTTGTGCATTAACTACTTTTTGCTATAAACAATTGTGCAAAGTTTCATAGAGGCAAGCCTTTCACAACAACTTTGGTGTAATTTTAAAATTTTAATTACAGGATATTATCTGCCTCATATTATGCTCAGGGGGGCCTCACCGCTGAACCGTACCAGCTGGAGCTCTGAAATTTGGCAGAAATTAACTACTTCTGTGTCTGAACGACTGTGCAAAGTCTCATGGAGGTAAGCCTTTCACAACAACTTTGGTGTAATTTTAAAGTTTTAATGTATGGATATTATATTCCTCATATTAAGTTCAGCGGGCCCTCACAGCTGAACCATACCAGCTAGTCGTCTGAAATTTGGTATACCTAAACTAGATGTAGGTATGAACATGTTTGCCAAGTTTCATAAGTGTAGCCGTGACCCCTGACCTGCAGTGACCATTTGAATCTGCCAAGGTTGCCAATGTTAAGTGAATGGATGCACCCCACCTATCATTTGACAGGCCATAACTGCATGTAGGAGTAGCCTAGGAAGATGGTTTAAAGTGTTCCTGAAACTAGACAGTCTGCTCTTGAATCACATCTATACATGTCTGTTAAGATTATGCCTTTTTCATTTGAAACAAGCTTGATTTTTATCATAAGTGGCTGCAATGCAGTATGTAGGCCGCGCCATTCCAAATAAAAAATATTTTTCTCTAGTCGGTCCATTGAGATGCATTGGGAGCCATTCCAGAGAAAAAATATTATTCTCTAATCTAAAATGATTGGAGCAGGCCCACCTATCTTTTGTCAGGTGATATTTCTGTGTGGTATAGAAATAGTGGCCTGAAAATCAGTGGTCACACACTAGACATATGTCAGAACATGTATGCAAAGTTTCATCAGTGCAGCCCTCAACAAATAGCTGCAGTGACCTTTTGAATTTCCTAAAGTCACAGATGCAAGACAATGGGGAGATGATTGACTTTATTTTTCAAAAAACATTAGGGGGTGTCACAGCTGACCCGTACCAGCTAGAGGTCTGAAATTTGGCATGCATCAACTACTTATGGGTATGAACAAGTGTGCAAAGTCTCATAGAGGGAAGCCTTTCACAACATCTTTGGTGTAATTTTAAAGTTTTAATGTATGGATATTATATTCCTCATATTAAGTTCAGGGGGCCCTCACAGCTAAACCCTACCAGATAGGGGTGTGAAATTTTGCAAGCACTAACTACTTTTGGGTCTGAAAAAGTCTGCAAAGTCTCATAGAGGCAAGCCTTTCACAACATCGTTGGTGTAATTTTAAAGTTTTAATTTATGGATATTATATTCCTCATATTAAGCTCAGGGGTCCCCCACAGCTGACCCGTACCAGCTAGAGGTCTGAAATTTGGCTTGCATCAACTACTTATGGGTATGAACAAGTGTGCAAAGTCTCATAGAGGGAAGCCTTTCACAACAGATTTGGTGTAATTTTAAATTTATAATTATAGGATATTACCTGCCTCATATTATGCTCAGGGGGGCCTCACCGCTGAACCGTACCAGCTGGAGGTCTGAAATTTGGCAGAAATTAACTACTTCTGTGTCTGAACGACTGTGCAAAGTCTCATGGAGGTAAGCCTTTCACAACAACTTTGGTGTAATTTTAAAGTTTTAATGTATGGATATTATATTCCTCATATTAAGTTCAGCGGGCCCTCACAGCTGAACCATACCAGCTAGTCGTCTGAAATTTGGTATACCTAAACTAGATGTAGGTATGAACATGTTTGCCAAGTTTCATAAGTGTAGCCGTGACCCCTGACCTGCAGTGACCATTTGAATCTGCCAAGGTTGCCAATGTTAAGTGAATGGATGCACCCCACCTATCATTTGACAGGCCATAACTGCATGTAGGAGTAGCCTAGGAAGATGGTTTAAAGTGTTCCTGAAACTAGACAGTCTGCTCTTGAATCACATCTATACATGTCTGTTAAGATTATGCCTTTTTCATTTGAAACAAGCTTGATTTTTATCATAAGTGGCTGCAATGCAGTATGTAGGCCGCGCCATTCCAAATAAAAAATATTTTTCTCTAGTCGGTCCATTGAGATGCATTGGGAGCCATTCCAGAGAAAAAATATTATTCTCTAATCTAAAATGATTGGAGCAGGCCCACCTATCTTTTGTCAGGTGATATTTCTGTGTGGTATAGAAATAGTGGCCTGAAAATCAGTGTTCACACACTAGACATATGTCAGAACATGTATGCAAAGTTTCATCAGTGCAGCCCTCAACAAATAGCTGCAGTGACCTTTTGAATTTCCTAAAGTCACAGATGCAAGACAATGGGGAGATGATTGACTTTATTTTTCAAAAAACATTAGGGGGTGTCACAGCTGACCCGTACCAGCTAGAGGTCTGAAATTTGGCATGCATCAACTACTTATGGGTATGAACAAGTGTGCAAAGTCTCATAGAGGGAAGCCTTTCACAACATCTTTGGTGTAATTTTAAAATTTTAATGTATGGATATTATATGCCTCATATTAAGCTGAGGGGGCCCTCACAGCTGAACCATACCAGATAGAGGTCTGAAATTTGTTGTGCATTAACTACTTTTTGCTATAAACAATTGTGCAAAGTTTCATAGAGGCAAGCCTTTCACAACAACTTTGGTGTAATTTTAAAGTTTTAATGTATGGATATTATATTCCTCATATTAAGTTCAGGGGGCCCTCACAGCTAAACCCTACCAGATAGGGGTGTGAAATTTTGCAAGCACTAACTACTTTTGGTTCTGAAAAAGTGTGCAAAGTCTCATAGAGGGAAGCCTTTCACAACATCGTTGGTGTAATTTTAAAGTTTTAATGTATGGATATTATATTCCTCATATTAAGTTCAGGGGGCCCTCACAGCTAAACCCTACCAGATAGGGGTGTGAAATTTTGCAAGCACTAACTACTTTTGGTTCTGAAAAAGTGTGCAAAGTCTCATAGAGGGAAGCCTTTCACAACATCGTTGGTGTAATTTTAAAAATTTTAATGTATGGATATTATATTCCTCATATTAAGCTCAGGGGTCCCCCACAGCTAAACCCTACCAGATAGGGGTGTGAAATTTTGCAAGCACTAACTACTTTTGGGTCTGAAAAACTGTGCAAAGTCTCATAGAGGCAAGCCTTTCACAACATCGTTGGTGTAATTTTAAAGTTTTAATTTATGGATATTATATTCCTCATATTAAGCTCAGGGGTCCCCCACAGCTGACCCATACCAGCTAGAGGTCTGAAATTTGGCTTGCATCAACTACTTATGGGTATGAACAAGTGTGCAAAGTCTCATAGAGGGAAGCCTTTCACAACAGATTTGGTGTAATTTTAAATTTATAATTATAGGATATTACCTGCCTCATATTATGCTCAGGGGGGCCTCACCGCTGAACCGTACTAGCTGAAGGTCTGAAATTAGGCAAGAATTAAGTACTTCTGTGTCTGAACGACTGTGCAAAGTCTCATGGAGGTAATCCTTTCACAAAATCTTTGGTGTAATTTTAAAGTTTTAATGTATGGATATTATATTCCTCATATTAAGTTCAGGGGGCCCTCACAGCTAAACCCTACCAGATAGGGGTGTGAAATTTTGCAAGCACTAACTACTTTTGGGTCTGAAAAAGTCTGCAAAGTCTCATAGAGGCAAGCCTTTCACAACATCGTTGGTGTAATTTTAAAGTTTTAATTTATGGATATTATATTCCTCATATTAAGCTCAGGGGTCCCCCACAGCTGATCCGTACGAGCTAGAGGTCTGGAATTTGTTGTGCATTAACTACTTTTTGCTATAAACCATTGTGCAAAGTCTCATGGAGGCAAGCCTTTCACAACAGATTTGGTGTAATTTTAAATTTATAATTACAGGATATTATATGCCTCATATTAAGCTGAGGGGGCCCTCACAGCTGAACCGTACCAGATAGAGGTCTGAAATTTGTTGTGCATTAACTACTTTTTGCTATAAACAATTGTGCAAAGTCTCATGGAGGCAAGCCTTTCACAACAGATTTGGTGTAATTTTAAATTTATAATTACAGGATATTATATGCCTCATATTAAGCTGAGGGGGCCCTCACAGCTGAACCGTACCAGATAGAGGTCTGAAATTTGTTGTGCATTAACTACTTTTTGCTATAAACCATTGTGCAAAGTCTCATGGAGGCAAGCCTTTCACAACAGATTTGGTGTAATTTTAAATTTATAATTACAGGATATTATATGCCTCATATTAAGCTGAGGGGGCCCTCACAGCTGAACCGTACCAGATAGAGGTCTGAAATTTGTTGTGCATTAACTACTTTTTGCTATAAACAATTGTGCAAAGTCTCATGGAGGCAAGCCTTTCACAACAGATTTGGTGTAATTTTAAATTTATAATTACAGGATATTATATGCCTCATATTAAGCTCAGGGGTCCCCCACAGCTGACCCGTACCAGCTAGAGGTCTGAAATTTGGCTTGCATCAACTACTTATGGGTATGAACAAGTGTGCAAAGTCTCATAGAGGGAAGCCTTTCACAACAGATTTGGTGTAATTTTAAATTTATAATTATAGGATATTACCTGCCTCATATTATGCTCAGGGGGGCCTCACCGCTGAACCGTACCAGCTGGAGGTCTGAAATTTGGCAGAAATTAACTACTTCTGTGTCTGAACGACTGTGCAAAGTCTCATGGAGGTAAGCCTTTCACAACAACTTTGGTGTAATTTTAAAGTTTTAATGTATGGATATTATATTCCTCATATTAAGTTCAGCGGGCCCTCACAGCTGAACCATACCAGCTAGTCGTCTGAAATTTGGTATACCTAAACTAGATGTAGGTATGAACATGTTTGCCAAGTTTCATAAGTGTAGCCGTGACCCCTGACCTGCAGTGACCATTTGAATCTGCCAAGGTTGCCAATGTTAAGTGAATGGATGCACCCCACCTATCATTTGACAGGCCATAACTGCATGTAGGAGTAGCCTAGGAAGATGGTTTAAAGTGCTCCTGAAACTAGACAGTCTGCTCTTGAATCACATCTATACATGTCTGTTAAGATTATGCCTTTTTCATTTGAAACAAGCTTGATTTTTATCATAAGTGGCTGCAATGCAGTATGTAGGCCGCGCCATTCCAAATAAAAAATATTTTTCTCTAGTCGGTCCATTGAGATGCATTGGGAGCCATTCCAGAGAAAAAATATTATTCTCTAATCTAAAATGATTGGAGCAGGCCCACCTATCTTTTGTCAGGTGATATTTCTGTGTGGTATAGAAATAGTGGCCTGAAAATCAGTGGTCACACACTAGACATATGTCAGAACATGTATGCAAAGTTTCATCAGTGCAGCCCTCAACAAATAGCTGCAGTGACCTTTTGAATTTCCTAAAGTCACAGATGCAAGACAATGGGGAGATGATTGACTTTATTTTTCAAAAAACATTAGGGGGTGTCACAGCTGACCCGTACCAGCTAGAGGTCTGAAATTTGGCATGCATCAACTACTTATGGGTATGAACAAGTGTGCAAAGTCTCATAGAGGGAAGCCTTTCACAACATCTTTGGTGTAATTTTAAAGTTTTAATGTATGGATATTATATTCCTCATATTAAGTTCAGGGGGCCCTCACAGCTAAACCCTACCAGATAGGGGTGTGAAATTTTGCAAGCACTAACTACTTTTGGGTCTGAAAAAGTCTGCAAAGTCTCATAGAGGCAAGCCTTTCACAACATCGTTGGTGTAATTTTAAAGTTTTAATTTATGGATATTATATTCCTCATATTAAGCTCAGGGGTCCCCCACAGCTGACCCGTACCAGCTAGAGGTCTGAAATTTGGCTTGCATCAACTACTTATGGGTATGAACAAGTGTGCAAAGTCTCATAGAGGGAAGCCTTTCACAACAGATTTGGTGTAATTTTAAATTTATAATTATAGGATATTACCTGCCTCATATTATGCTCAGGGGGGCCTCACCGCTGAACCGTACCAGCTGGAGGTCTGAAATTTGGCAGAAATTAACTACTTCTGTGTCTGAACGACTGTGCAAAGTCTCATGGAGGTAAGCCTTTCACAACAACTTTGGTGTAATTTTAAAGTTTTAATGTATGGATATTATATTCCTCATATTAAGTTCAGCGGGCCCTCACAGCTGAACCATACCAGCTAGTCGTCTGAAATTTGGTATACCTAAACTAGATGTAGGTATGAACATGTTTGCCAAGTTTCATAAGTGTAGCCGTGACCCCTGACCTGCAGTGACCATTTGAATCTGCCAAGGTTGCCAATGTTAAGTGAATGGATGCACCCCACCTATCATTTGACAGGCCATAACTGCATGTAGGAGTAGCCTAGGAAGATGGTTTAAAGTGTTCCTGAAACTAGACAGTCTGCTCTTGAATCACATCTATACATGTCTGTTAAGATTATGCCTTTTTCATTTGAAACAAGCTTGATTTTTATCATAAGTGGCTGCAATGCAGTATGTAGGCCGCGCCATTCCAAATAAAAAATATTTTTCTCTAGTCGGTCCATTGAGATGCATTGGGAGCCATTCCAGAGAAAAAATATTATTCTCTAATCTAAAATGATTGGAGCAGGCCCACCTATCTTTTGTCAGGTGATATTTCTGTGTGGTATAGAAATAGTGGCCTGAAAATCAGTGTTCACACACTAGACATATGTCAGAACATGTATGCAAAGTTTCATCAGTGCAGCCCTCAACAAATAGCTGCAGTGACCTTTTGAATTTCCTAAAGTCACAGATGCAAGACAATGGGGAGATGATTGACTTTATTTTTCAAAAAACATTAGGGGGTGTCACAGCTGACCCGTACCAGCTAGAGGTCTGAAATTTGGCATGCATCAACTACTTATGGGTATGAACAAGTGTGCAAAGTCTCATAGAGGGAAGCCTTTCACAACATCTTTGGTGTAATTTTAAAATTTTAATGTATGGATATTATATGCCTCATATTAAGCTGAGGGGGCCCTCACAGCTGAACCATACCAGATAGAGGTCTGAAATTTGTTGTGCATTAACTACTTTTTGCTATAAACAATTGTGCAAAGTTTCATAGAGGCAAGCCTTTCACAACAACTTTGGTGTAATTTTAAAGTTTTAATGTATGGATATTATATTCCTCATATTAAGTTCAGGGGGCCCTCACAGCTAAACCCTACCAGATAGGGGTGTGAAATTTTGCAAGCACTAACTACTTTTGGTTCTGAAAAAGTGTGCAAAGTCTCATAGAGGGAAGCCTTTCACAACATCGTTGGTGTAATTTTAAAGTTTTAATGTATGGATATTATATTCCTCATATTAAGTTCAGGGGGCCCTCACAGCTAAACCCTACCAGATAGGGGTGTGAAATTTTGCAAGCACTAACTACTTTTGGTTCTGAAAAAGTGTGCAAAGTCTCATAGAGGGAAGCCTTTCACAACATCGTTGGTGTAATTTTAAAAATTTTAATGTATGGATATTATATTCCTCATATTAAGCTCAGGGGTCCCCCACAGCTAAACCCTACCAGATAGGGGTGTGAAATTTTGCAAGCACTAACTACTTTTGGGTCTGAAAAAGTGTGCAAAGTCTCATAGAGGCAAGCCTTTCACAACATCGTTGGTGTAATTTTAAAGTTTTAATTTATGGATATTATATTCCTCATATTAAGCTCAGGGGTCCCCCACAGCTGACCCATACCAGCTAGAGGTCTGAAATTTGGCTTGCATCAACTACTTATGGGTATGAACAAGTGTGCAAAGTCTCATAGAGGGAAGCCTTTCACAACAGATTTGGTGTAATTTTAAATTTATAATTATAGGATATTACCTGCCTCATATTATGCTCAGGGGGGCCTCACCGCTGAACCGTACTAGCTGAAGGTCTGAAATTAGGCAAGAATTAAGTACTTCTGTGTCTGAACGACTGTGCAAAGTCTCATGGAGGTAATCCTTTCACAAAATCTTTGGTGTAATTTTAAAGTTTTAATGTATGGATATTATATTCCTCATATTAAGTTCAGGGGGCCCTCACAGCTAAACCCTACCAGATAGGGGTGTGAAATTTTGCAAGCACTAACTACTTTTGGGTCTGAAAAAGTCTGCAAAGTCTCATAGAGGCAAGCCTTTCACAACATCGTTGGTGTAATTTTAAAGTTTTAATTTATGGATATTATATTCCTCATATTAAGCTCAGGGGTCCCCCACAGCTGATCCGTACGAGCTAGAGGTCTGGAATTTGTTGTGCATTAACTACTTTTTGCTATAAACCATTGTGCAAAGTCTCATGGAGGCAAGCCTTTCACAACAGATTTGGTGTAATTTTAAATTTATAATTACAGGATATTATATGCCTCATATTAAGCTGAGGGGGCCCTCACAGCTGAACCGTACCAGATAGAGGTCTGAAATTTGTTGTGCATTAACTACTTTTTGCTATAAACAATTGTGCAAAGTCTCATGGAGGCAAGCCTTTCACAACAGATTTGGTGTAATTTTAAATTTATAATTACAGGATATTATATGCCTCATATTAAGCTGAGGGGGCCCTCACAGCTGAACCGTACCAGATAGAGGTCTGAAATTTGTTGTGCATTAACTACTTTTTGCTATAAACCATTGTGCAAAGTCTCATGGAGGCAAGCCTTTCACAACAGATTTGGTGTAATTTTAAATTTATAATTACAGGATATTATATGCCTCATATTAAGCTGAGGGGGCCCTCACAGCTGAACCGTACCAGATAGAGGTCTGAAATTTGTTGTGCATTAACTACTTTTTGCTATAAACAATTGTGCAAAGTCTCATGGAGGCAAGCCTTTCACAACAGATTTGGTGTAATTTTAAATTTATAATTACAGGATATTATATGCCTCATATTAAGCTCAGGGGTCCCCCACAGCTGACCCGTACCAGCTAGAGGTCTGAAATTTGGCTTGCATCAACTACTTATGGGTATGAACAAGTGTGCAAAGTCTCATAGAGGGAAGCCTTTCACAACAGATTTGGTGTAATTTTAAATTTATAATTATAGGATATTACCTGCCTCATATTATGCTCAGGGGGGCCTCACCGCTGAACCGTACCAGCTGGAGGTCTGAAATTTGGCAGAAATTAACTACTTCTGTGTCTGAACGACTGTGCAAAGTCTCATGGAGGTAAGCCTTTCACAACAACTTTGGTGTAATTTTAAAGTTTTAATGTATGGATATTATATTCCTCATATTAAGTTCAGCGGGCCCTCACAGCTGAACCATACCAGCTAGTCGTCTGAAATTTGGTATACCTAAACTAGATGTAGGTATGAACATGTTTGCCAAGTTTCATAAGTGTAGCCGTGACCCCTGACCTGCAGTGACCATTTGAATCTGCCAAGGTTGCCAATGTTAAGTGAATGGATGCACCCCACCTATCATTTGACAGGCCATAACTGCATGTAGGAGTAGCCTAGGAAGATGGTTTAAAGTGTTCCTGAAACTAGACAGTCTGCTCTTGAATCACATCTATACATGTCTGTTAAGATTATGCCTTTTTCATTTGAAACAAGCTTGATTTTTATCATAAGTGGCTGCAATGCAGTATGTAGGCCGCGCCATTCCAAATAAAAAATATTTTTCTCTAGTCGGTCCATTGAGATGCATTGGGAGCCATTCCAGAGAAAAAATATTATTCTCTAATCTAAAATGATTGGAGCAGGCCCACCTATCTTTTGTCAGGTGATATTTCTGTGTGGTATAGAAATAGTGGCCTGAAAATCAGTGGTCACACACTAGACATATGTCAGAACATGTATGCAAAGTTTCATCAGTGCAGCCCTCAACAAATAGCTGCAGTGACCTTTTGAATTTCCTAAAGTCACAGATGCAAGACAATGGGGAGATGATTGACTTTATTTTTCAAAAAACATTAGGGGGTGTCACAGCTGACCCGTACCAGCTAGAGGTCTGAAATTTGGCAGGCATCAACTACTTATGGGTATGAACAAGTGTGCAAAGTCTCATAGAGGGAAGCCTTTCACAACATCTTTGGTGTAATTTTAAAATTTTAATGTATGGATATTATATTCCTCATATTAAGCTCAGGGGTCCCCCACAGCTGAACCGTACCAGCTTGAGGTCTGGAATTTGGCATACATTAACTACTTATTGTTATTAACAATTGTGCAAAGTCTTATAGTGGCAAGCCTTTCACACCATCTTTGGTGTAATTTTAAAGTTATAATTACAGGATATTATCTGCCTCATATTAAGCTCAGTAGGGCCTCACAGCTGAACCATACCTGCTAGGGGTCTGAAATTTGGCATGCTAGGACTAGACACATATAGAAACAAGTGTGCCACAGCTCATGGGTGTACACCACACAATATATGATTATTTCAAATAATAAATGTCGCCAATGCAAGTCAATGGGGAGCTGTTTAATTGCGGTGCTGAAATGAACGTGAGGGGGCCTCATGGCTGAGCTGTACGAGCTAGGGGTCTGAAATTTGGCTTGCTTTATCTGCTTATGGGTTTGAGCAAGTGTGCAAAGTCTCATGGAGGTAAGCCTTTCACAAAATCTTTGGTGTAATTTTAGAGTTTTAATGTATGGATATTATATTCCTCATATTAAGTTCAGCGGGCCCTCACAGCTGAACCATACCAGCTAGTCGTCTGAAATTTGGTATACCTAAACTAGATGTAGGTATGAACATGTTTGCCAAGTTTCATAAGTGTAGCCCTGACCTCTGACCTGCAGTGACCATTTGAATCTGCCAAGGTTGCCAATGTTAAGTGAATGGATGCACCCCACCTATCATTTGACAGGCCATAACTGCATGTAGGAGTAGCCTAGGAAGATGGTTTAAAGTGTTCCTGAAACTAGATAGTCTGCTCTTGAATCACATCTATACATGTCTGTTAAGATTATGCCTTTTTCATTTGAAACAAGCTTGATTTTTATCATAAGTGGCTGCAATGCAGTATATAGGCCGCGCCATTCCAAATAAAAAATATTTTTCTCTAGTCGGTCCATTGAGATGCATTGGGAGCCATTCCAGAGAAATAATATTATTCTCTAATCTAAAATGATTGGAGCAGACCCACCTATCTTTTGTCAGGTGATATTTCTGTGTGGTATAGAAATAGTGGCCTGAAAATCAGTGTTCACACACTAGACATATGTCAGAACATGTATGCAAAGTTTCATCAGTGCAGCCCTCAACAAATAGCTGCAGTGACCTTTTGAATTTCCTAAAGTCACAGATGCAAGACAATGGGGAGATGATTGACTTTATTTTTCAAAAAACATTAGGGGGTGTCACAGCTGACGCGTACCAGCTAGAGGACTGAAATTTGGCAGGCATCAACTACTTATGGGTATGAACAAGTGTGCAAAGTCTCATGGAGGCAAGCCTTTCTCAACAGATTTGGTGTAATTTTAAATTTATAATTACAGGATATTATATGCCTCATATTAAGCTGAGGGGGCCCTCACAGCTGAACCATACCAGATAGAGGTCTGAAATTTGTTGTGCATTAACTACTTTTTGGTATAAACAATTGTGCAAAGTTTCATAGAGGCAAGCCTTTCAGAACAACTTTGGTGTAATTTTAAAGTTTTAATGTATGGATATTATATTCCTCATATTAAGTTCAGGGGGCCCTCACAGCTAAACCCTACCAGATAGGGGTGTGAAATTTTGCAAGCACTAACTACTTTTGGGTCTGAAAAAGTGTGCAAAGTCTCATAGAGGCAAGCCTTTCACAACATCGTTGGTGTAATTTTAAAGTTTTAATTTATGGATATTATATTCCTCATATTAAGCTCAGGGGTCCCCCACAGCTGACCCGTACCAGCTAGAGGTCTGAAATTTGGCTTGCATCAACTACTTATGGGTATGAACAAGTGTGCAAAGTCTCATAGAGGGAAGCCTTTCACAACAGATTTGGTGTAATTTTAAATTTATAATTATAGGATATTACCTGCCTCATATTATGCTCAGGGGGGGCTCACCGCTGAACCGTACTAGCTGACGGTCTGAAATTAGGCCAGAATTAAGTACTTCTGTGTCTGAACGACTGTGCAAAGTCTCATGGAGGTAATCCTTTCACAAAATCTTTGGTGTAATTTTAAAATTTTAATGTATGGATATTATATTCCTCATATTAAGTTCAGGGGGCCCTCACAGCTAAACCCTACCAGATAGGGGTGTGAAATTTTGCAAGCACTAACTACTTTTGGGTCTGAAAAAGTCTGCAAAGTCTCATAGAGGCAAGCCTTTCACAACATCGTTGGTGTAATTTTAAAGTTTTAATGTATGGATATTATATTCCTCATATTAAGCTCAGGGGTCCCCCACAGCTAAACCCTACCAGATAGGGGTGTGAAATTTTGCAAGCACTAACTACTTTTGGGTCTGAAAAAGTGTGCAAAGTCTCATAGAGGCAAGCCTTTCACAACATCGTTGGTGTAATTTTAAAGTTTTAATTTATGGATATTATGTTCCTTATATTAAGCTCAGGGGTCCCCCACAGCTGAACCGTACGAGCTAGAGGTCTGGAATTTATTGTGCATTAACTACTTTTTGCTATAAACCATTGTGCAAAGTCTCATGGAGGCAAGCCTTTCACAACAGATTTGGTGTAATTTTAAATTTATAATTACAGGATATTATATGCCTCATATTAAGCTGAGGGGGCCCTCACAGCTGAACCGTACCAGATAGAGGTCTGAAATTTGTTGTGCATTAACTACTTTTTGCTATAAACAATTGTGCAAAGTTTCATAGAGGCAAGCCTTTCACAACAACTTTGGTGTAATTTTAAAGTTTTAATTACAGGATATTATCTGCCTCATATTATGCTCAGGGGGGCCTCACCGCTGAACCGTACCAGATGGAGCTCTGAAATTTGGCAGAAATTAACTACTTCTGTGTCTGAACGACTGTGCAAAGTCTCATGGAGGTAAGCCTTTCACAACAACTTTGGTGTAATTTTAAAGTTTTAATGTATGGATATTATATTCCTCATATTAAGTTCAGCGGGCCCTCACAGCTGAACCATACCAGCTAGTCGTCTGAAATTTGGTATACCTAAACTAGATGTAGGTTTGAACATGTTTGCCAAGTTTCATAAGTGTAGCCGTGACCCCTGACCTGCAGTGACCATTTGAATCTGCCAAGGTTGCCAATGTTAAGTGAATGGATGCACCCCACCTATCATTTGACAGGCCATAACTGCATGTAGGAGTAGCCTAGGAAGATGGTTTAAAGTGTTCCTGAAACTAGACAGTCTGCTCTTGAATCACATCTATACATGTCTGTTAAGATTATGCCTTTTTCATTTGAAACAAGCTTGATTTTTATCATAAGTGGCTGCAATGCAGTATATAGGCCGCGACATTCCAAATAAAAAATATTTTTCTCTAGTCGGTCCATTGAGATGCATTGGGAGCCATTCCAGAGAAAAAATATTATTCTCTAATCTAAAATGATTGGAGCAGACCCACCTATCTTTTGTCAGGTGATATTTCTGTGTGGTATAGAAATAGTGGCCTGAAAATCAGTGTTCACACACTAGACATATGTCAGAACATGTATGCAAAGTTTCATCAGTGCAGCCCTCAACAAATAGCTGCAGTGACCTTTTGAATTTCCTAAAGTCACAGATGCAAGACAATGGGGAGATGATTGACTTTATTTTTCAAAAAACATTAGGGGGTGTCACAGCTGACCCGTACCAGCTAGAGGACTGAAATTTGGCAGGCATCAACTACTTATGGGTATGAACAAGTGTGCAAAGTCTCATGGAGGCAAGCCTTTCACAACAGATTTGGTGTAATTTTAAATTTATAATTACAGGATATTATATGCTTCATATTAAGCTGAGGGGGCCCTCACAGCTGAACCATACCAGATAGAGGTCTGAAATTTGTTGTGCATTAACTACTTTTTGCTATAAACAATTGTGCAAAGTTTCATAGAGGCAAGCCTTTCACAACAACTTTGGTGTAATTTTAAAGTTTTAATGTATGGATATTATATTCCTCATATTAAGTTCAGGGGGCCCTCACAGCTAAACCCTACCAGATAGGGGTGTGAAATTTTGCAAGCACTAACTACTTTTGGTTCTGAAAAAGTGTGCAAAGTCTCATAGAGGGAAGCCTTTCACAACAGATTTGGTGTAATTTTAAAGTTTTAATGTATGGATATTATATTCCTCATATTAAGCTCAGGGGTCCCCCACAGCTAAACCCTACCAGATAGGGGTGTGAAATTTTGCAAGCACTAACTACTTTTGGGTCTGAAAAAGTGTGCAAAGTGTCATAGAGGCAAGCCTTTCACAACATCGTTGGTGTAATTTTAAAGTTTTAATTTATGGATATTATATTCCTCATATTAAGCTCAGGGGTCCCCCACAGCTGACCCGTACCAGCTAGAGGTCTGAAATTTGGCTTGCATCAACTACTTATGGGTATGAACAAGTGTGCAAAGTCTCATAGAGGGAAGCCTTTCACAACAGATTTGGTGTAATTTTAAATTTATAATTACAGGATATTATATGCTTCATATTAAGCTGAGGGGGCCCTCACAGCTGAACCATACCAGATAGAGGTCTGAAATTTGTTGTGCATTAACTACTTTTTGCTATAAACAATTGTGCAAAGTTTCATAGAGGCAAGCCTTTCACAACAACTTTGGTGTAATTTTAAAGTTTTAATGTATGGATATTATATTCCTCATATTAAGTTCAGGGGGCCCTCACAGCTAAACCCTACCAGATAGGGGTGTGAAATTTTGCAAGCACTAACTACTTTTGGTTCTGAAAAAGTGTGCAAAGTCTCATAGAGGGAAGCCTTTCACAACAGATTTGGTGTAATTTTAAAGTTTTAATGTATGGATATTATATTCCTCATATTAAGCTCAGGGGTCCCCCACAGCTAAACCCTACCAGATAGGGGTGTGAAATTTTGCAAGCACTAACTACTTTTGGGTCTGAAAAAGTGTGCAAAGTGTCATAGAGGCAAGCCTTTCACAACATCGTTGGTGTAATTTTAAAGTTTTAATTTATGGATATTATATTCCTCATATTAAGCTCAGGGGTCCCCCACAGCTGACCCGTACCAGCTAGAGGTCTGAAATTTGGCTTGCATCAACTACTTATGGGTATGAACAAGTGTGCAAAGTCTCATAGAGGGAAGCCTTTCACAACAGATTTGGTGTAATTTTAAATTTATAATTACAGGATATTATATGCTTCATATTATGCTGAGGGGGCCCTCACAGCTGAACCATACCAGATAGAGGTCTGAAATTTGTTGTGCATTAACTACTTTTTGCTATAAACAATTGTGCAAAGTTTCATAGAGGCAAGCCTTTCACAACAACTTTGGTGTAATTTTAAAGTTTTAATTACAGGATATTATCTGCCTCATATTATGCTCAGGGGGGCCTCACCGCTGAACCGTACCAGCTGGAGCTCTGAAATTTGGCAGAAATTAACTACTTCTGTGTCTGAACGACTGTGCAAAGTCTCATGGAGGTAAGCCTTTCACAACAACTTTGGTGTAATTTTAAATTTTTAATGTATGGATATTATATTCCTCATATTAAGTTCAGCGGGCCCTCACAGCTGAACCATACCAGCTAGTCGTCTGAAATTTGGTATACCTAAACTAGATGTAGTTATGAACATGTTTGCCAAGTTTCATAAGTGTAGCCGTGACCCCTGACCTGCAGTGACCATTTGAATCTGCCAAGGTTGCCAATGTTAAGTGAATGGATGCACCCCACCTATCATTTGACAGGCCATAACTGCATGTAGGAGTAGCCTAGGAAGATGGTTTAAAGTGTTCCTGAAACTAGACAGTCTGCTCTTGAATCACATCTATACATGTCTGTTAAGATTATGCCTTTTTCATTTGAAACAAGCTTGATTTTTATCATAAGTGGCTGCAATGCAGTATATAGGCCGCGACATTCCAAATAAAAAATATTTTTCTCTAGTCGGTCCATTGAGATGCATTGGGAGCCATTCCAGAGAAAAAATATTATTCTCTAATCTAAAATGATTGGAGCAGACCCACCTATCTTTTGTCAGGTGATATTTCTGTGTGGTATAGGAATAGTGGCCTGAAAATCAGTGTTCACACATTAGACATATGTCAGAACATGTATGCAAAGTTTCATCAGTGCAGCCCTCAACAAATAGCTGCAGTGACCTTTTGAATTTCCTAAAGTCACAGATGCAAGACAATGGGGAGATGATTGACTTTATTTTTCAAAAAACATTAGGGGGTGTCACAGCTGACCCGTACCAGCTAGAGGACTGAAATTTGGCAGGCATCAACTACTTATGGGTATGAACAAGTGTGCAAAGTCTCATGGAGGCAAGCCTTTCACAACAGATTTGGTGTAATTTTAAATTTATAATTACAGGATATTACTGTATATGCTTCATATTAAGCTGAGGGGGCCCTCACAGCTGAACCATACCAGATAGAGGTCTGAAATTTGTTGTGCATTAACTACTTTTTGCTATAAACAATTGTGCAAAGTTTCATAGAGGCAAGCCTTTCACAACAACTTTGGTGTAATTTTAAAGTTTTAATGTATGGATATTATATTCCTCATATTAAGTTCAGGGGGCCCTCACAGCTAAACCCTACCAGATAGGAGTGTGAAATTTTGCAAGCACTAACTACTTTTGGTTCTGAAAAAGTGTGCAAAGTCTCATAGAGGGAAGCCTTTCACAACATCGTTGGTGTAATTTTAAAGTTTTAATGTATGGATATTATATTCCTCATATTAAGCTCAGGGGTCCCCCACAGCTAAACCCTACCAGATAGGGGTGTGAAATTTTGCAAGCACTAACTACTTTTGGGTCTGAAAAAGTGTGCAAAGTCTCATAGAGGCAAGCCTTTCACAACATCGTTGGTGTAATTTTAAAGTTTTAATTTATGGATATTATATTCCTCATATTAAGCTCAGGGGTCCCCCACAGCTGACCCGTACCAGCTAGAGGTCTGAAATTTGGCTTGCATCAACTACTTATGGGTATGAACAAGTGTGCAAAGTCTCATAGAGGGAAGCCTTTCACAACAGATTTGGTGTAATTTTAAATTTATAATTATAGGATATTACCTGCCTCATATTATGCTCAGGGGGGCCTCACCGCTGAACCGTACTAGCTGAAGGTCTGAAATTAGGCAAGAATTAAGTACTTCTGTGTCTGAACGACTGTGCAAAGTCTCATGGAGGTAATCCTTTCACAAAATCTTTGGTGTAATTTTAAAGTTTTAATGTATGGATATTATATTCCTCATATTAAGTTCAGGGGCCCCTCACAGCTAAACCCTACCAGATAGGGGTGTGAAATTTTGCAAGCACTAACTACTTTTGGGTCTGAAAAAGTGTGCAAAGTCTCATAGAGGGAAGCCTTTCACAACATCGTTGGTGTAATTTTAAAGTTTTAATGTATGGATATTATATTCCTCATATTAAGCTCAGGGGTCCCCCACAGCTAAACCCTACCAGATAGGGGTGTGAAATTTTGCAAGCACTAACTACTTTTGGGTCTGAAAAAGTGTGCAAAGTCTCATAGAGGCAAGCCTTTCACAACATCGTTGGTGTAATTTTAAAGTTTTAATTTATGGATATTATATTCCTCATATTAAGCTCAGGGGTCCCCCACAGCTGACCCGTACCAGCTAGAGGTCTGAAATTTGGCTTGCATCAACTACTTATGGGTATGAACAAGTGTGCAAAGTCTCATAGAGGGAAGCCTTTCACAACAGATTTGGTGTAATTTTAAATTTATAATTATAGGATATTACCTGCCTCATATTATGCTCAGGGGGGCCTCACCGCTGAACCGTACTAGCTGAAGGTCTGAAATTAGGCAAGAATTAAGTACTTCTGTGTCTGAACGACTGTGCAAAGTCTCATGGAGGTAATCCTTTCACAAAATCTTTGGTGTAATTTTAAAGTTTTAATGTATGGATATTATATTCCTCATATTAAGTTCAGGGGGCCCTCACAGCTAAACCCTACCAGATAGGGGTGTGAAATTTTGCAAGCACTAACTACTTTTGGGTCTGAAAAAGTCTGCAAAGTCTCATAGAGGGAAGCCTTTCACAACATCGTTGGTGTAATTTTAAAGTTTTAATGTATGGATATTATATTCCTCATATTAAGCTCAGGGGTCCCCCACAGCTAAACCCTACCAGATAGGGGTGTGAAATTTTGCAAGCACTAACTACTTTTGGGTCTGAAAAAGTGTGCAAAGTCTCATAGAGGCAAGCCTTTCACAACATCGTTGGTGTAATTTTAAAGTTTTAATGTATGGATATTATATTCCTCATATTAAGTTCAGCGGGCCCTCACAGCTGAACCATAAAAGCTAGTCGTCTGAAATTTGGTATACCTAAACTAGATGTAGGTTTGAACATGTTTGCCAAGTTTCATAAGTGTAGCCGTGACCCCTGACCTGCAGTGACCATTTGAATCTGCCAAGGTTGCCAATGTTAAGTGAATGGATGCACCCCACCTATCATTTGACAGGCCATAACTGCATGTAGGAGTAGCCTAGGAAGATGCTTAAAAGTGTTCCTGAAACTAGACAGTCTGCTCTTGAATCACATCTATACATGTCTGTTAAGATTATGCCTTTTTCATTTGAAACAAGCTTGATTTTTATCATAAGTGGCTGCAATGCAGTATATAGGCCGCGACATTCCAAATAAAAAATATTTTTCTCTAGTCGGTCCATTGAGATGCATTGGGAGCCATTCCAGAGAAAAAATATTATTCTCTAATCTAAAATGATTGGAGCAGACCCACCTATCGTTTGTCAGGTGATATTTCTGTGTGGTATAGAAATAGTGGCCTGAAAATCAGTGTTCACACACTAGACATATGTCAGAACATGTATGCAAAGTTTCATCAGTGCAGCCCTCAACAAATAGCTGCAGTGACCTTTTGAATTTCCTAAAGTCACAGATGCAAGACAATGGGGAGATGATTGACTTTATTTTTCACACAACATTAGGGGGGGTCATGGCTGAACCATACGAGCTAGGGGTTTGAAATTTGGCATGCATTAACTACTTATTGGTATGAACAAGTGTGCAAAGTCTCATAGAGGTAAGCCTTTCACAACATCTTTGGTGTAATTTTAAATTTATAATTACAGGATATTATATGCTTCATATTAAGCTGAGGGGGCCCTCACAGCTGAACCATACCAGATAGAGGTCTGAAATTTGTTGTGCATTAACTACTTTTTGCTATAAACAATTGTGCAAAGTTTCATAGAGGCAAGCCTTTCACAACAACTTTGGTGTAATTTTAAAGTTTTAATGTATGGATATTATATTCCTCATATTAAGTTCAGGGGGCCCTCACAGCTAAACCCTACCAGATAGGGGTGTGAAATTTTGCAAGCACTAACTACTTTTGGTTCTGAAAAAGTGTGCAAAGTCTCATAGAGGGAAACCTTTCACAACATCGTTGGTGTAATTTTAAAGTTTTAATGTATGGATATTATATTCCTCATATTAAGCTCAGGGGTCCCCCACAGCTAAACCCTACCAGATAGGGGTGTGAAATTTTGCAAGCACTAACTACTTTTGGGTCTGAAAAAGTCTGCAAAGTCTCATAGAGGCAAGCCTTTCACAACATCGTTGGTGTAATTTTAAAGTTTTAATTTATGGATATTATATTCCTCATATTAAGCTCAGGGGTCCCCCACAGCTGACCCGTACCAGCTAGAGGTCTGAAATTTGGCTTGCATCAACTACTTATGGGTATGAACAAGTGTGCAAAGTCTCATAGAGGGAAGCCTTTCACAACAGATTTGGTGTAATTTTAAATTTATAATTATAGGATATTACCTGCCTCATATTATGCTCAGGGGGGCCTCACCGCTGAACCGTACTAGCTGAAGGTCTGAAATTAGGCAAGAATTAAGTACTTCTGTGTCTGAACGACTGTGCAAAGTCTCATGGAGGTAATCCTTTCACAAAATCTTTGGTGTAATTTTAAAGTTTTAATGTATGGATATTATATTCCTCAGATTAAGTTCAGGGGGCCCTCACAGCTAAACCCTACCAGATAGGGGTGTGAAATTTTGCAAGCACTAACTACTTTTGGGTCTGAAAAAGTCTGCAAAGTCTCATAGAGGCAAGCCTTTCACAACATCGTTGGTGTAATTTTAAAGTTTTAATTTATGGATATTATATTCCTCATATTAAGCTCAGGGGTCCCCCACAGCTGATCCGTATGAGCTAGAGGTCTGGAATTTGTTGTGCATTAACTACTTTTTGCTATAAACAATTGTGCAAAGTTTCATAGAGGCAAGCCTTTCACAACAACTTTGGTGTAATTTTAAAGTTTTAATTACAGGATATTATCTGCCTCATATTATGCTCAGGGGGGCCTCACCGCTGAACCGTACCAGCTGGAGCTCTGAAATATGGCAGAAATTAACTACTTCTGTGTCTGAACGACTGTGCAAAGTCTCATGGAGGCAAGCCTTTCACAACAGATTTGGTGTAATTTTAAATTTATAATTACAGGATATTATATGCCTCATATTAAGCTGAGGGGGCCCTCACAGCTGAACCGTACCAGATAGAGGTCTGAAATTTGTTGTGCATTAACTACTTTTTGCTATAAACAATTGTGCAAAGTTTCATAGAGGCAAGCCTTTCACAACAACTTTGGTGTAATTTTAAAGTTTTAATTACAGGATATTATCTGCCTCATATTATGCTCAGGGGGGCCTCACCGCTGAACAGTACCAGCTGGAGCTCTGAAATATGGCAGAAATTAACTACTTCTGTGTCTGAACGACTGTGCAAAGTCTCATGGAGGTAAGCCTTTCACAACAACTTTGGTGTAATTTTAAAGTTTTAATGTATGGATATTATATTCCTCATATTAAGTTCAGCGGGCCCTCACAGCTGAACCATACCAGCTAGTCGTCTGAAATTTGGTATACCTAAACTAGATGTAGGTATGAACATGTTTGCCAAGTTTCATAAGTGTAGCCGTGACCCCTGACCTGCAGTGACCATTTGAATCTGCCAAGGTTGCCAATGTTAAGTGAATGGATGCACCCCACCTATCATTTGACAGGCCATAACTGCATGTAGGAGTAGCCTAGGAAGATGCTTAAAAGTGTTCCTGAAACTAGACAGTCTGCTCTTGAATCACATCTATACATGTCTGTTAAGATTATGCCTTTTTCATTTGAAACAAGCTTGATTTTTATCATAAGTGGCTGCAATGCAGTATATAGGCCGCGACATTCCAAATAAAAAATATTTTTCTCTAGTCGGTCCATTGAGATGCATTGGGAGCCATTCCAGAGAAAAAATATTATTCTCTAATCTAAAATGATTGGAGCAGACCCACCTATCTTTTGTCAGGTGATATTTCTGTGTGGTATAGAAATAGTGGCCTGAAAATCAGTGTTCACACACTAGACATATGTCAGAACATGTATGCAAAGTTTCATCAGTGCAGCCCTCAACAAATAGCTGCAGTGACCTTTTGAATTTCCTAAAGTCACAGATGCAAGACAATGGGGAGATGATTGACTTTATTTTTCAAAAAACATTAGGGGGTGTCACAGCTGACCCGTACCAGCTAGAGGACTGAAATTTGGCAGGCATCAACTACTTATGGGTATGAACAAGTGTGCAAAGTCTCATGGAGGCAAGCCTTTCACAACAGATTTGGTGTAATTTTAAATTTATAATTACAGGATATTATATGCTTCATATTAAGCTGAGGGGGCCCTCACAGCTGAACCATACCAGATAGAGGTCTGAAATTTGTTGTGCATTAACTACTTTTTGCTATAAACAATTGTGCAAAGTTTCATAGAGGCAAGCCTTTCACAACAACTTTGGTGTAATTTTAAAGTTTTAATGTATGGATATTATATTCCTCATATTAAGTTCAGGGGGCCCTCACAGCTAAACCCTACCAGATAGGGGTGTGAAATTTTGCAAGCACTAACTACTTTTGGTTCTGAAAAAGTGTGCAAAGTCTCATAGAGGGAAGCCTTTCACAACAGATTTGGTGTAATTTTAAAGTTTTAATGTATGGATATTATATTCCTCATATTAAGCTCAGGGGTCCCCCACAGCTAAACCCTACCAGATAGGGGTGTGAAATTTTGCAAGCACTAACTACTTTTGGGTCTGAAAAAGTGTGCAAAGTGTCATAGAGGCAAGCCTTTCACAACATCGTTGGTGTAATTTTAAAGTTTTAATTTATGGATATTATATTCCTCATATTAAGCTCAGGGGTCCCCCACAGCTGACCCGTACCAGCTAGAGGTCTGAAATTTGGCTTGCATCAACTACTTATGGGTATGAACAAGTGTGCAAAGTCTCATAGAGGGAAGCCTTTCACAACAGATTTGGTGTAATTTTAAATTTATAATTACAGGATATTATATGCTTCATATTAAGCTGAGGGGGCCCTCACAGCTGAACCATACCAGATAGAGGTCTGAAATTTGTTGTGCATTAACTACTTTTTGCTATAAACAATTGTGCAAAGTTTCATAGAGGCAAGCCTTTCACAACAACTTTGGTGTAATTTTAAAGTTTTAATGTATGGATATTATATTCCTCATATTAAGTTCAGGGGGCCCTCACAGCTAAACCCTACCAGATAGGGGTGTGAAATTTTGCAAGCACTAACTACTTTTGGTTCTGAAAAAGTGTGCAAAGTCTCATAGAGGGAAGCCTTTCACAACAGATTTGGTGTAATTTTAAAGTTTTAATGTATGGATATTATATTCCTCATATTAAGCTCAGGGGTCCCCCACAGCTAAACCCTACCAGATAGGGGTGTGAAATTTTGCAAGCACTAACTACTTTTGGGTCTGAAAAAGTGTGCAAAGTGTCATAGAGGCAAGCCTTTCACAACATCGTTGGTGTAATTTTAAAGTTTTAATTTATGGATATTATATTCCTCATATTAAGCTCAGGGGTCCCCCACAGCTGACCCGTACCAGCTAGAGGTCTGAAATTTGGCTTGCATCAACTACTTATGGGTATGAACAAGTGTGCAAAGTCTCATAGAGGGAAGCCTTTCACAACAGATTTGGTGTAATTTTAAATTTATAATTACAGGATATTATATGCTTCATATTATGCTGAGGGGGCCCTCACAGCTGAACCATACCAGATAGAGGTCTGAAATTTGTTGTGCATTAACTACTTTTTGCTATAAACAATTGTGCAAAGTTTCATAGAGGCAAGCCTTTCACAACAACTTTGGTGTAATTTTAAAGTTTTAATTACAGGATATTATCTGCCTCATATTATGCTCAGGGGGGCCTCACCGCTGAACCGTACCAGCTGGAGCTCTGAAATTTGGCAGAAATTAACTACTTCTGTGTCTGAACGACTGTGCAAAGTCTCATGGAGGTAAGCCTTTCACAACAACTTTGGTGTAATTTTAAATTTTTAATGTATGGATATTATATTCCTCATATTAAGTTCAGCGGGCCCTCACAGCTGAACCATACCAGCTAGTCGTCTGAAATTTGGTATACCTAAACTAGATGTAGTTATGAACATGTTTGCCAAGTTTCATAAGTGTAGCCGTGACCCCTGACCTGCAGTGACCATTTGAATCTGCCAAGGTTGCCAATGTTAAGTGAATGGATGCACCCCACCTATCATTTGACAGGCCATAACTGCATGTAGGAGTAGCCTAGGAAGATGGTTTAAAGTGTTCCTGAAACTAGACAGTCTGCTCTTGAATCACATCTATACATGTCTGTTAAGATTATGCCTTTTTCATTTGAAACAAGCTTGATTTTTATCATAAGTGGCTGCAATGCAGTATATAGGCCGCGACATTCCAAATAAAAAATATTTTTCTCTAGTCGGTCCATTGAGATGCATTGGGAGCCATTCCAGAGAAAAAATATTATTCTCTAATCTAAAATGATTGGAGCAGACCCACCTATCTTTTGTCAGGTGATATTTCTGTGTGGTATAGGAATAGTGGCCTGAAAATCAGTGTTCACACATTAGACATATGTCAGAACATGTATGCAAAGTTTCATCAGTGCAGCCCTCAACAAATAGCTGCAGTGACCTTTTGAATTTCCTAAAGTCACAGATGCAAGACAATGGGGAGATGATTGACTTTATTTTTCAAAAAACATTAGGGGGTGTCACAGCTGACCCGTACCAGCTAGAGGACTGAAATTTGGCAGGCATCAACTACTTATGGGTATGAACAAGTGTGCAAAGTCTCATGGAGGCAAGCCTTTCACAACAGATTTGGTGTAATTTTAAATTTATAATTACAGGATATTACTGTATATGCTTCATATTAAGCTGAGGGGGCCCTCACAGCTGAACCATACCAGATAGAGGTCTGAAATTTGTTGTGCATTAACTACTTTTTGCTATAAACAATTGTGCAAAGTTTCATAGAGGCAAGCCTTTCACAACAACTTTGGTGTAATTTTAAAGTTTTAATGTATGGATATTATATTCCTCATATTAAGTTCAGGGGGCCCTCACAGCTAAACCCTACCAGATAGGAGTGTGAAATTTTGCAAGCACTAACTACTTTTGGTTCTGAAAAAGTGTGCAAAGTTTCATAGAGGCAAGCCTTTCACAACAACTTTGGTGTAATTTTAAAGTTTTAATGTATGGATATTATATTCCTCATATTAAGCTCAGGGGTCCCCCACAGCTAAACCCTACCAGATAGGGGTGTGAAATTTTGCAAGCACTAACTACTTTTGGGTCTGAAAAAGTGTGCAAAGTCTCATAGAGGCAAGCCTTTCACAACATCGTTGGTGTAATTTTAAAGTTTTAATTTATGGATATTATATTCCTCATATTAAGCTCAGGGGTCCCCCACAGCTGACCCGTACCAGCTAGAGGTCTGAAATTTGGCTTGCATCAACTACTTATGGGTATGAACAAGTGTGCAAAGTCTCATAGAGGGAAGCCTTTCACAACAGATTTGGTGTAATTTTAAATTTATAATTATAGGATATTACCTGCCTCATATTATGCTCAGGGGGGCCTCACCGCTGAACCGTACTAGCTGAAGGTCTGAAATTAGGCAAGAATTAAGTACTTCTGTGTCTGAACGACTGTGCAAAGTCTCATGGAGGTAATCCTTTCACAAAATCTTTGGTGTAATTTTAAAGTTTTAATGTATGGATATTATATTCCTCATATTAAGTTCAGGGGCCCCTCACAGCTAAACCCTACCAGATAGGGGTGTGAAATTTTGCAAGCACTAACTACTTTTGGGTCTGAAAAAGTGTGCAAAGTCTCATAGAGGGAAGCCTTTCACAACATCGTTGGTGTAATTTTAAAGTTTTAATGTATGGATATTATATTCCTCATATTAAGCTCAGGGGTCCCCCACAGCTAAACCCTACCAGATAGGGGTGTGAAATTTTGCAAGCACTAACTACTTTTGGGTCTGAAAAAGTGTGCAAAGTCTCATAGAGGCAAGCCTTTCACAACATCGTTGGTGTAATTTTAAAGTTTTAATTTATGGATATTATATTCCTCATATTAAGCTCAGGGGTCCCCCACAGCTGACCCGTACCAGCTAGAGGTCTGAAATTTGGCTTGCATCAACTACTTATGGGTATGAACAAGTGTGCAAAGTCTCATAGAGGGAAGCCTTTCACAACAGATTTGGTGTAATTTTAAATTTATAATTATAGGATATTACCTGCCTCATATTATGCTCAGGGGGGCCTCACCGCTGAACCGTACTAGCTGAAGGTCTGAAATTAGGCAAGAATTAAGTACTTCTGTGTCTGAACGACTGTGCAAAGTCTCATGGAGGTAATCCTTTCACAAAATCTTTGGTGTAATTTTAAAGTTTTAATGTATGGATATTATATTCCTCATATTAAGTTCAGGGGGCCCTCACAGCTAAACCCTACCAGATAGGGGTGTGAAATTTTGCAAGCACTAACTACTTTTGGGTCTGAAAAAGTCTGCAAAGTCTCATAGAGGGAAGCCTTTCACAACATCGTTGGTGTAATTTTAAAGTTTTAATGTATGGATATTATATTCCTCATATTAAGCTCAGGGGTCCCCCACAGCTAAACCCTACCAGATAGGGGTGTGAAATTTTGCAAGCACTAACTACTTTTGGGTCTGAAAAAGTGTGCAAAGTCTCATAGAGGCAAGCCTTTCACAACATCGTTGGTGTAATTTTAAAGTTTTAATGTATGGATATTATATTCCTCATATTAAGTTCAGCGGGCCCTCACAGCTGAACCATAAAAGCTAGTCGTCTGAAATTTGGTATACCTAAACTAGATGTAGGTTTGAACATGTTTGCCAAGTTTCATAAGTGTAGCCGTGACCCCTGACCTGCAGTGACCATTTGAATCTGCCAAGGTTGCCAATGTTAAGTGAATGGATGCACCCCACCTATCATTTGACAGGCCATAACTGCATGTAGGAGTAGCCTAGGAAGATGCTTAAAAGTGTTCCTGAAACTAGACAGTCTGCTCTTGAATCACATCTATACATGTCTGTTAAGATTATGCCTTTTTCATTTGAAACAAGCTTGATTTTTATCATAAGTGGCTGCAATGCAGTATATAGGCCGCGACATTCCAAATAAAAAATATTTTTCTCTAGTCGGTCCATTGAGATGCATTGGGAGCCATTCCAGAGAAAAAATATTATTCTCTAATCTAAAATGATTGGAGCAGACCCACCTATCGTTTGTCAGGTGATATTTCTGTGTGGTATAGAAATAGTGGCCTGAAAATCAGTGTTCACACACTAGACATATGTCAGAACATGTATGCAAAGTTTCATCAGTGCAGCCCTCAACAAATAGCTGCAGTGACCTTTTGAATTTCCTAAAGTCACAGATGCAAGACAATGGGGAGATGATTGACTTTATTTTTCACACAACATTAGGGGGGGTCATGGCTGAACCATACGAGCTAGGGGTTTGAAATTTGGCATGCATTAACTACTTATTGGTATGAACAAGTGTGCAAAGTCTCATAGAGGTAAGCCTTTCACAACATCTTTGGTGTAATTTTAAATTTATAATTACAGGATATTATATGCTTCATATTAAGCTGAGGGGGCCCTCACAGCTGAACCATACCAGATAGAGGTCTGAAATTTGTTGTGCATTAACTACTTTTTGCTATAAACAATTGTGCAAAGTTTCATAGAGGCAAGCCTTTCACAACAACTTTGGTGTAATTTTAAAGTTTTAATGTATGGATATTATATTCCTCATATTAAGTTCAGGGGGCCCTCACAGCTAAACCCTACCAGATAGGGGTGTGAAATTTTGCAAGCACTAACTACTTTTGGTTCTGAAAAAGTGTGCAAAGTCTCATAGAGGGAAACCTTTCACAACATCGTTGGTGTAATTTTAAAGTTTTAATGTATGGATATTATATTCCTCATATTAAGCTCAGGGGTCCCCCACAGCTAAACCCTACCAGATAGGGGTGTGAAATTTTGCAAGCACTAACTACTTTTGGGTCTGAAAAAGTCTGCAAAGTCTCATAGAGGCAAGCCTTTCACAACATCGTTGGTGTAATTTTAAAGTTTTAATTTATGGATATTATATTCCTCATATTAAGCTCAGGGGTCCCCCACAGCTGACCCGTACCAGCTAGAGGTCTGAAATTTGGCTTGCATCAACTACTTATGGGTATGAACAAGTGTGCAAAGTCTCATAGAGGGAAGCCTTTCACAACAGATTTGGTGTAATTTTAAATTTATAATTATAGGATATTACCTGCCTCATATTATGCTCAGGGGGGCCTCACCGCTGAACCGTACTAGCTGAAGGTCTGAAATTAGGCAAGAATTAAGTACTTCTGTGTCTGAACGACTGTGCAAAGTCTCATGGAGGTAATCCTTTCACAAAATCTTTGGTGTAATTTTAAAGTTTTAATGTATGGATATTATATTCCTCAGATTAAGTTCAGGGGGCCCTCACAGCTAAACCCTACCAGATAGGGGTGTGAAATTTTGCAAGCACTAACTACTTTTGGGTCTGAAAAAGTGTGCAAAGTCTCATAGAGGCAAGCCTTTCACAACATCGTTGGTGTAATTTTAAAGTTTTAATTTATGGATATTATATTCCTCATATTAAGCTCAGGGGTCCCCCACAGCTGATCCGTATGAGCTAGAGGTCTGGAATTTGTTGTGCATTAACTACTTTTTGCTATAAACAATTGTGCAAAGTTTCATAGAGGCAAGCCTTTCACAACAACTTTGGTGTAATTTTAAAGTTTTAATTACAGGATATTATCTGCCTCATATTATGCTCAGGGGGGCCTCACCGCTGAACCGTACCAGCTGGAGCTCTGAAATATGGCAGAAATTAACTACTTCTGTGTCTGAACGACTGTGCAAAGTCTCATGGAGGCAAGCCTTTCACAACAGATTTGGTGTAATTTTAAATTTATAATTACAGGATATTATATGCCTCATATTAAGCTGAGGGGGCCCTCACAGCTGAACCGTACCAGATAGAGGTCTGAAATTTGTTGTGCATTAACTACTTTTTGCTATAAACAATTGTGCAAAGTTTCATAGAGGCAAGCCTTTCACAACAACTTTGGTGTAATTTTAAAGTTTTAATTACAGGATATTATCTGCCTCATATTATGCTCAGGGGGGCCTCACCGCTGAACAGTACCAGCTGGAGCTCTGAAATATGGCAGAAATTAACTACTTCTGTGTCTGAACGACTGTGCAAAGTCTCATGGAGGTAAGCCTTTCACAACAACTTTGGTGTAATTTTAAAGTTTTAATGTATGGATATTATATTCCTCATATTAAGTTCAGCGGGCCCTCACAGCTGAACCATACCAGCTAGTCGTCTGAAATTTGGTATACCTAAACTAGATGTAGGTATGAACATGTTTGCCAAGTTTCATAAGTGTAGCCGTGACCCCTGACCTGCAGTGACCATTTGAATCTGCCAAGGTTGCCAATGTTAAGTGAATGGATGCACCCCACCTTTCATTTGACAGGCCATAACTGCATGTAGGAGTAGCCTAGGAAGATGCTTAAAAGTGTTCCTGAAACTAGACAGTCTGCTCTTGAATCACATCTATACATGTCTGTTAAGATTATGCCTTTTTCATTTGAAACAAGCTTGATTTTTATCATAAGTGGCTGCAATGCAGTATGTAGGCCGCGCCATTCCAAATAAAAAATATTTTTCTCTAGTCGGTCCATTGAGATGCATTGGGAGCCATTCCAGAGAAAAAATATTATTCTCTAATCTAAAATGATTGGAGCAGGCCCACCTATCTTTTGTCAGGTGATATTTCTGTGTGGTATAGAAATAGTGGCCTGAAAATCAGTGTTCACACACTAGACATATGTCAGAACATGTATGCAAAGTTTCATCAGTGCAGCCCTCAACAAATAGCTGCAGTGACCTTTTGAATTTCCTAAAGTCACAGATGCAAGACAATGGGGAGATGATTGACTTTATTTTTCAAAAAACATTAGGGGGTGTCACAGCTGACCCGTACCAGCTAGAGGTCTGAAATTTGGCATGCATCAACTACTTATGGGTATGAACAAGTGTGCAAAGTCTCATAGAGGGAAGCCTTTCACAACATCTTTGGTGTAATTTTAAAATTTTAATGTATGGATATTATATGCCTCATATTATGCTCAGGGGGGCCTCACCGCTGAACCGTACTAGCTGAAGGTCTGAAATTAGGCAAGAATTAAGTACTTCTGTGTCTGAACGACTGTGCAAAGTCTCATGGAGGTAAGCCTTTCACAAAATCTTTGGTGTAATTTTAAAGTTTTAATGTATGGATATTATATTCCTCATATTAAGTTCAGGGGGCCCTCACAGCTGAACCATACCAGATAGAGGTCTGAAATTTGTTGTGCATTAACTACTTTTTGGTATAAACAATTGTGCAAAGTCTCATAGAGGCAAGCCTTTCACAACATCGTTGGTGTAATTTTAAATTTTTAATTTATGGATATTATATTCCTCATATTAAGCTCAGGGGTCCCCCACAGCTGAACCGTACGAGCTAGAGGTCTGGAATTTGTTGTGCATTAACTACTTTTTGCTATAAACAATTGTGCAATGTCTCATGGAGGCAAGCCTTTCACAAAAGATTTGGTGTAATTTTAAATTTATAATTACAGGATATTATATGCCTCATATTAAGCTGAGGGGGCCCTCACAGCTGAACCGTACCAGATAGAGGTCTGAAATTTGTTGTGCATTAACTACTTTTTGCTATAAACAATTATGCAAAGTTTCATAGAAGCAAGCCTTTCACAACAACTTTGGTGTAATTTTAAAGTTTTAATTACAGGATATTATCTGCCTCATATTATGCTCAGGGGGGCCTCACCGCTGAACCGTACCAGCTGGAGGTCTGAAATTTGGCAGAAATTAACTACTTCTGTGTCTGAACGACTGTGCAAAGTCTCATGGAGGTAAGCCTTTCACAACAACTTTGGTGTAATTTTAAAGTTTTAATGTAAGGATATTATATTCCTCATATTAAGTTCAGCGGGCCCTCACAGCTGAACCATACCAGCTAGTCGTCTGAAATTTGGCTTGCATCAACTACTTATGGGTATGAACAAGTGTGTAAAGTCTCATAGAGGGAAGCCTTTCACAACAGATTTGGTGTAATTTTAAATTTATAATTATAGGATATTATCTGCCTCATATTATGCTCAGGGGGGCCTCACCGCTGAACCGTACTAGCTGAAGGTCTAAAATTAGGCAAGAATTAAGTACTTCTGTGTCTGAACGACTGTGCAAAGTCTCATGGAGGTAAGCCTTTCACAAAATCTTTGGTGTAATTTTAAAGTTTTAATGTATGGATATTATATTCCTCATATTAAGTTCAGGGGGCCCTCACAGCTGAACCATACCAGATAGAGGTCTGAAATTTGTTGTGCATTAACTACTTTTTGGTATAAACAATTGTGCAAAGTCTCATAGAGGCAAGCCTTTCACAACATCGTGGGTGTAATTTAAAAATTTTAATTTATGGATATTATATTCCTCATATTAAGCTCAGGGGTCCCCCACAGCTGAACCGTACGAGCTAGAGGTCTGGAATTTGTTGAGCATTAACTACTTTTTGCTATAAACAATTGTGCAATGTCTCATGGAGGCAAGCCTTTCACAACAGATTTGGTGTAATTTTAAATTTATAATTACAGGATATTATATGCCTCATATTAAGCTGAGGGGGCCCTCACAGCTGAACCGTACCAGATAGAGGTCTGAAATTTGTTGTGCATTAACTACTTTTTGCTATAAACAATTGTGCAAAGTTTCATAGAGGCAAGCCTTTCACAACAACTTTGGTGTAATTTTAAAGTTTTAATTACAGGATATTATCTGCCTCATATTATGCTCAGGGGGGCCTCACCGCTGAACCGTACCAGCTGGAGGTCTGAAATTTGGAAGAAATTAACTACTTCTGTGTCTGAACGACTGTGCAAAGTCTCATGGAGGTAAGCCTTTCACAACAACTTTGGTGTAATTTTAAAGTTTTAATGTATGGATATTATATTCCTCATATTAAGTTAAGCGGGCCCTCACAGCTGAACCATACCAGGTAGTCGTCTGAAATTTGGTATACCTAAACTAGATGTAGGTATGAACATGTTTGCCAAGTTTCATAAGTGTAGCCGTGACCCCTGACCTGCAGTGACCATTTGAATCTGCCAAGGTTGCCAATGTTAAGTGAATGGATGCACCCCACCTATCATTTGACAGGCCATAACTGCATGTAGGAGTAGCCTAGGAAGATGGTTTAAAGTGTTCCTGAAACTAGACAGTCTGCTCTTGAATCACATCTATACATGTCTCTTAAAATTATGCCTTTTTCATTTGAAACAAGCTTGATTTTTATCATAAGTGGCTGCAATGCAGTATATAGGCCGCGCCATTCCAAATAAAAAATATTTTTCTCTAGTCGGTCCATTGAGATGCATTGGGAGCCATTCCAGAGAAAAAATATTATTCTCTAATCTAAAATGATTGGAGCAGACCCACCTATCTTTTGTCAGGTGATATTTCTGTGTGGTATAGAAATAGTGGCCTGAAAATCAGTGTTCACACACTAGACATATGTCAGAACATGTATGCAAAGTTTCATCAGTGCAGCCCTCAACAAATAGCTGCAGTGACCTTTTGAATTTCCTAAAGTCACAGATGCAAGACAATGGGGAGATGATTGACTTTATTTTTCAAAAAACATTAGGGGGTGTCACAGCTGACCCGTACCAGCTAGAGGTCTGAAATTTGGCAGGCATCAACTACTTATGAGTATGAACAAGTGTGCAAAGTCTCATGGAGGCAAGCCTTTCACAACAGATCTGGTGTAATTTTAAATTTATAATTACAGGATATTATATGCCTCATATTAAGCTGAGGGGGCCCTCACAGCTGAACCATACCAGATAGAGGTCTGAAATTTGTTGTGCATTAACTACTTTTTGGTATAAACAATTGTGCAAAGTTTCATAGAGGCAAGCCTTTCACAACAACTTTGGTGTAATTTTAAAGTTTTAATGTATGGATATTATATTCCTCATATTAAGTTCAGCGGGCCCTCACAGCTAAACCCTACCAGATAGGGGTGTGAAATTTTGCAAGCACTAACTACTTTTGGTTCTGAAAAAGTCTGCAAAGTCTCATAGAGGCAAGCCTTTCACAACATCGTTGGTGTAATTTTAAAGTTTTAATGTATGGATATTATATTCCTCATATTAAGCTCAGGGGTCCCCCACAGCTAAACCCTACCAGATAGGGGTGTGAAATTTTGCAAGCACTAACTACTTTTGGGTCTGAAAAAGTGTGCTAAGTCTCATAGAGGCAAGCCTTTCACAACATCGTTGGTGTAATTTTAAAGTTTTAATTTATGGATATTATATTCCTTATATTAAGCTCAGGGGTCCCCCACAGCTGAACCGTACGAGCTAGAGGTCTGGAATTTGGCATGCATTAACTACTTTTGGGTCTGAAAAAGAGTGCAAAGTCTCATACAGCTAAGCCTTTCACAACAACTTTGGTGTAATTTTAAATTTTTAATGTATGGATATTATATTCCTCATATTAAGTTCAGCGGGCCCTCACAGCTGAACCATACCTGCTAGTCGTCTGAAATTTGGTATACCTAAACTAGATGTAGGTATGAACATGTTTGCCAAGTTTCATAAGTGTAGCCGTGACCCCTGACCTGCAGTGACCATTTGAATCTGCCAAGGTTGCCAATGTTAAGTGAATGGATGCACCCCACCTATCATTTGACAGGCCATAACTGCATGTAGGAGTAGCCTAGGAAGATGGTTTAAAGTGTTCCTGAAACTAGACAGTCTGCTCTTGAATCACATCTATACATGTCTCTTAAAATTATGCCTTTTTCATTTGAAACAAGCTTGATTTTTATCATAAGTGGCTGCAATGCAGTATATAGGCCGCGCCATTCCAAATAAAAAATATTTTTCTCTAGTCGGTCCATTGAGATGCATTGGGAGCCATTCCAGAGAAAAAATATTATTCTCTAATCTAAAATGATTGGAGCAGACCCACCTATCTTTTGTCAGGTGATATTTCTGTGTGGTATAGAAATAGTGGCCTGAAAATCAGTGTTCACACACTAGACATATGTCAGAACATGTATGCAAAGTTTCATCAGTGCAGCCCTCAACAAATAGCTGCAGTGACCTTTTGAATTTCCTAAAGTCACAGATGCAAGACAATGGGGAGATGATTGACTTTATTTTTCAAAAAACATTAGGGGGTGTCACAGCTGACCCGTACCAGCTAGAGGTCTGAAATTTGGCAGGCATCAACTACTTATGAGTATGAACAAGTGTGCAAAGTCTCATGGAGGCAAGCCTTTCACAACAGATCTGGTGTAATTTTAAATTTATAATTACAGGATATTATATGCCTCATATTAAGCTGAGGGGGCCCTCACAGCTGAACCATACCAGATAGAGGTCTGAAATTTGTTGTGCATTAACTACTTTTTGGTATAAACAATTGTGCAAAGTTTCATAGAGGCAAGCCTTTCACAACAACTTTGGTGTAATTTTAAAGTTTTAATGTATGGATATTATATTCCTCATATTAAGTTCAGCGGGCCCTCACAGCTAAACCCTACCAGATAGGGGTGTGAAATTTTGCAAGCACTAACTACTTTTGGGTCTGAAAAAGTGTGCAAAGTCTCATAGAGGCAAGCCTTTCACACCATCTTTGGTGTAATTTTAAATTTATAATTATAGGATATTATCTGCCTCATATTATGCTCAGGGGGGGGCTCACCGCTGAACCGTACTTGCTGAAGGTCTGAAATTCGGCATGCTAGGACTAGACACATATGGAAACAAGTGTGCTACAGCTCAAGGGTGTACACCACACAATATATGATTATTTAAAATGATAAAAGTCACCAATACAAGTCAATGGGGTGCTGTTTAAGTGCAGTGCTGAAATGAAGCCGAGGGGGCATCACAGCTGAACCGTATAAGCTAGGAGTCTGAAATTTGGCAAAGCCAGACTAGATGCGTACCTGAATGAGTGTGCCACATTTTATGCCTACAGCCTGCAGTGACCTTTTTAATTTCCCAAGGTCGCCTATGTAAGTGAATGGAACCAACCCACCTGTCATTTGATAGCCCATAACTCCATGTAAAAGTGACGTATGAAGATGTTTCAAAGTGTTTCTGAAACTGGACAGTCTGCTGCTTTATCCCATCTATACATGTCTGTTAAGATTATGCTTCTTTCATTTGAAACCAGCTGGATTTTTGTCATAATTGGCTGCAATGCAGTATGTAGGCCACACCGTTCCAAATAAAAAATATTATTCTCTAGTCGGTCCATTGAGATGCATTGGGAGGCATTCCAGAAAGAAAACATTATTCTCTAATTTAAGCACAGCCACAGATTAAGCCACAAAGACCATAGAGGCCAAAAAGACGATTTACCAATTCCAAGAAGTGTTCTCCCGAATGGATAGGGTAAGGAGCACTTATGTAATTCAGTGTTAATTTTCTAATGGGAGTGACGATCCAAAATCGAGATCTGGAAGTTCAGCTTATGTAATCTTTTGTTCCACAAGTATGATCTTAATTCCAAGAAGCGGTCTCCCAAATGGGTACGGTTAGGACTTTGTTCGTCATTGTGGAATCTTTAAAATGGGCCGGAATATGGAGTTCGGAAGGGATTCCAAGGAATTCATCCCATTCCATCACTTGCATTGCTCAGTCAATGGCCGCTTGGAATGTGTTAGGACCACATTCCCAACCTGTGACAATCCAAAATTGAGCTCTGGAAGTTCAGCTTATGTAATCTTTTGTTCCACAAGTATGATCTTAATTCCAAGAAGCGGTCTCCCAAATGGGTACGGTTAGGACTTTGTTCGTCATTGTGGAATCTTTAAAATGGGCCGGAATATGGAGTTCGGAAGGGATTCCAAGGAATTCATCCCATTCCATCACTTGCATTGCTCAGTCAATGGCCGCTTGGAATGTGTTAGGACCACATTCCCAACCTGTGACAATCCAAAATTGAGCTCTGGAAGTTCAGCTTATGTAATCTTTTGTTCCACAAGTATGATCTTAATTCCAAGAAGCGTTCTCCCAAATGTCTATGCTATATCCAAATCGTTGTTAATTTGCTAATTGCAGTGATCATTCCAAAAGAGATCTGAGAGTCCAAGACAGACATTCTTCACATGAATCGGGATCAACAGCAGCCCGCCTATTTTCCCCAAATCACTGCCAATGCAGCAAAGATGGTGATGTTTTAGTGTTTGTTTTTTTGTGGGTGAGATGGTCAAAGGCCATTCTCTATGTCAAATATTTTTCCCTAAACAGTCAATATGTCATCTGACAGCCCATAACTCCATGTAGAGGTGACCTATGACGATGGTTCAAAGTGTTTCTAAAACTAGACAGGTAGCTGCTTAATCCCATCTATACATGTCTGTTAAGATTATGGCTCCTTTATTTAAAACTAGCAGGTATTCCATAATGAGTGGCTGCAATGCAATATGTAGGCCGTACCGTTCCAAATAAAAAATATTATTCTCTAGTCGGTCCATTGAGATGCATTGGGAGCCATTCCAGCGAAAAAATATTATTCTCTAATCTAAAATGACTGGAGCAGGCCCACCTATCTTTTGTCAGTTGATATTTCTGTGTGGCATAGAGATAGTGGCCTGAAAATCAGTGGTCACACACTAGATATATGTCAGAACATTTATGTAAAGTTTCGTCAGTGCAGCCCTCAATAAAATACGTGCAGTGGCCTTTTGAATTTGCTAAAGTGACAGATGCAAGACAATGCGGAGAATTGACTTTATTTTTCATACAACATTAGGGGGGGTCACGGCTGAACTGTACCAGGTAGGGGTCTGACATTTGGCATGCATTAACTACTCATTGGTTTGAACAAGTGTGCAAAGTCTCATTGAGGCAAGCCTTTCACAACATCTTTGGTGTAACTTTAAACTTTTAATGTACCGATATTTTATGCCTCATATTAAGCTCAGGGGGTCCTCAGACCTGAGCCGTACAAGCTAGGGGTCTGAAATTTGGCATGCTAGGACTAGACACATATGGAAACAAGTGTGCCACAGCTCAAGGGTGTACACCACACAATATATGATGATTTAAAATGATAAAAGTCACCAATACAAGTCAATGGGGCGCTGTTTAAGTACAGTGCTGAAATGAAGCTGAGGGGGCATCACAGCTGAACCGTATAAGCTAGGAGTCTGAAATTTGGCAAAGCCAGACTAGATGCGTACCTGAATGAGTGTGCCACATTTTATGCCTACAGCCTGCAGTGACCTTTTTAATTTCCCAAGGTCGCCTATGTAAGTGAATGGAAACAACCCACCTGTCATTTGACAGCCTATAACTCCACGTAAAAGTGACGTATGAAGATGTTTCAAAGTGTTTCTGAAACTGGACAGTCTGCTGCTTTATCCCATCTATACATGTTTGTTAAGATTATGCTTCTTTCATTTGAAACCAGCTGGATTTTTGTCATAATTGGCTGCAATGCAGTATGTAGGCCACACCGTTCCAAATAAAAAATATTATTCTCTAGTCGGTCCATTGAGATGCATTGGGAGGCATTCCAGAAAGAAAACATTATTCCCTAATTTAAGCACAGCCACAGATTAAGCCACAAAGACCATAGAGGCCAAAAAGACGATTTACCAATTCCAAGAAGTGTTCTCCCGAATGGATAGGGTAAGGAGCACTTATGTAATTCAGTGTTAATTTTCTAATGGGAGTGACAATCCAAAACCGAGATCTGGAAGTTCAGCTTATGTAATCTTTTGTTCCACAAGTATGATCTTAATTCCAAGAAGCGGACTCCCAAATTGGTACGGTTAGGACTTTGTTCGTCATTGTGTAATCTTTAAAATGGGCCGGAATATGGAGTTCGGAAGGGATTCCAAGGAATTCATCCCATTCCATCACTTGCATTGCTCAGTCAATGGCCGCTTGGAATGTGTTAGGACCACATTCCCAACCTGTGACAATCCAAAATTGAGCTCTGGAAGTTCAGCTTATGTAATCTTTTGTTCCACAAGTATGATCTTAATTCCAAGAAGCGTTCTCCCAAATGTCTATGCTATATCCAAATCGTTGTTAATTTGCTAATTGCAGTGATCATTCCAAAAGAGATCTGAGAGTCCAAGACAGACATTCTTCACATGAATCGGGATCAACAGCAGCCCGCCAATTTTCCCCAAATCACTGCCAATGCAGCAAAGATGGTGATGTTTTAGTGTTTGTTTTTTTGTGGGTGAGATGGTCAAAGGCCATTCTCTATGTCAAATATTTTTCCCTAAACAGTCAATATGTCATCTGACAGCCCATAACTCCATGTAGAGGTGACCTATGACGATGGTTCAAAGTGTTTCTAAAACTAGACAGGTAGCTGCTTAATCCCATCTATACATGTCTGTTAAGATTATGGCTCCTTTATTTAAAACTAGCAGGTATTCCATAATGAGTGGCTGCAATGCAATATGTAGGCCGTACCGTTCCAAATAAAAAATATTATTCTCTAGTCGGTCCATTGAGATGCATTGGGAGCCATTCCAGCGAAAAAATATTATTCTCTAATCTAAAATGACTGGAGCAGGCCCACCTATCTTTTGTCAGTTGATATTTCTGTGTGGCATAGAGATAGTGGCCTGAAAATCAGTGGTCACACACTAGATATATGTCAGAACATTTATGTAAAGTTTCGTCAGTGCAGCCCTCAATAAAATACGTGCAGTGGCCTTTTGAATTTGCTAAAGTGACAGATGCAAGACAATGCGGAGAATTGACTTTATTTTTCATACAACATTAGGGGGGGTCACGGCTGAACTGTACCAGGTAGGGGTCTGACATTTGGCATGCATTAACTACTCATTGGTTTGAACAAGTGTGCAAAGTCTCATTGAGGCAAGCCTTTCACAACATCTTTGGTGTAACTTTAAACTTTTAATGTACCGATATTTTATGCCTCATATTAAGCTCAGGGGGTCCTCAGACCTGAGCCGTACAAGCTAGGGGTCTGAAATTTGGCATGCTAGGACTAGACACATATGGAAACAAGTGTGCCAGAGCTCAAGGGTGTACACCACACAATATATGATGATTTAAAATGATAAAAGTCACCAATACAAGTCAATGGGGCGCTGTTTAACCCCCTGGGACCGGCGATCCCGCCGGCGGGATCTGACAGAATTCTCGCGAGACCGTTTAAATAACTCCGCGAGTTTTTGTCATATACACATTTTAAAAATACCCTCAGAAACTTTGGACGGTCTACTTTTCAAATATATATAGGTAGAAACTAAATATATTTTTACAGCTTCGTGATACGAATAGAAAGAACAAGAGTGACTGACTTAAGCGTCTGCGTCTCGAAGCGGCTCTGATCACCCACCCACTTGCAAATCGCGCTATTCGCATGATAATAACATGATAATCCGACAGTTAGTATTGGGTGAAGAAATATGTGAATACGCCCATTGTGACCGAAATAAACAAGAGCACATGTCTGGGTAGTGTTTACACTGATCGGCTACAATATAGCACACGGATACGTCTCTGCCACTGAAGCTTTGCGCCAGTGTTGCCACTTTCAGCAGCGAAGCTCATACCTGTGTTCATAGCTCAGTGGGCTAAGCCTGTGTGCCTGCAATCACGTGGTCGCCGATTCAAACGCAGCGTATTTAGAACGTGAATAGCGATCTTCCGCTGAGAGCGGTCCTACACGCTCCCGACGCAAGTAAAACAAAGAAAGGTGACACGATTTGCTTTTTTGCCTATTTAACCTAATTTTAAAAACCTTAATACTTCTGACAATGGAAGTTTTGAAAAGAAGACAGATAACGGATTTAGTCAGTGTTTTTTTCACGATTCTACATAATGATTTCAGCGAGATATAAACTGAAATACACGAGAAAGATACGCGGTGATGCCCTCGTCCCCAGAGCGTCAATTATAGTCACTGCATCATATTTATCGCTTTTTATATTTATATAGTCACAGTTTTTCATTTTTCATTCCATCTATCAATAAACTGTGAAAGGGATTTTATTGTTGCTACTTTTCTTGCGTTTCAAACTGCCTTTCCAAAGTGATGGGTGTGGGGTGCAGTGACATTCCAGACTGATGGGCCATTGACAGTATGCAAACTACTACAGGTGTGAGGACACCTATCTCATCAATATTCATTGTGAAGACCACTGACTTTGAGAAAAAGAGTGTCACTCCAAAGTTCTAACACTTTAGTAATCAAACCATATAAAATTTCTGAATGTCACTTTCACCTATGTGTAGCCAACCCCTGTGTCTATAAGCTTCAGAGCTCAAAAGTCTTACCTAGAAATGTCTATAATGTGATTTTTTACAATTTCTCAGCATGTCTGAAAATAGGTTTTTGAAAAGTATATGTTTAAAGTTGATTTTAACAAAAAATAGAATAATAACATTCTAAGAGGTCTCAGATTATTGGTGCTGAGTTTGTGCTGAATAAAAGCAAATGTATCACTTTGGGGTAAGTGTTTTTTAGATAGGTGAAATATTTTAAAATGTCAAGGCATGTCAGACTACTTCGAAAGTGGAAAAAAGGCCTCAGGCCCCAGGGGGTTAAGTACAGTGCTGAAATGAAGCTGAGGGGGCATCACAGCTGAACCGTATAAGCTAGGAGTCTGAAATTTGGCAAAGCCAGACTAGATGCCTACCTGAATGAGTGTGCCACATTTTATGCCTACAGCCTGCAGTGACCTTTTTAATTTCCCAAGGTCGCCTATGTAAGTGAATGGAAACAACCCACCTGTCATTTGACAGCCTATAACGCCACGTAAAAGTGACGTATGAAGATGTTTCAAAGTGTTTCTGAAACTGGACAGTCTGCTGCTTTATCCCATCTATACATGTTTGTTAAGATTATGCTTCTTTCATTTGAAACCAGCTGGATTTTTGTCATAATTGGCTGCAATGCAGTATGTAGGCCACACCGTTCCAAATAAAAAATATTATTCTCTAGTCGGTCCATTGAGATGCATTGGGAGGCATTCCAGAAAGAAAACATTATTCCCTAATCTAAGCACAGCCACAGATTAAGCCACAAAGACCATAGAGGCCAAAAAGACGATTTACCAATTCCAAGAAGTGTTCTCCCGAATGGATAGGGTAAGGAGCACTTATGTAATTCAGTGTTAATTTTCTAATGGGAGTGACAATCCAAAACCGAGATCTGGAAGTTCAGCTTATGTAATCTTTTGTTCCACAAGTATGATCTTAATTCCAAGAAGCGGACTCCCAAATTGGTACGGTTAGGACTTTGTTCGTCATTGTGTAATCTTTAAAATGGGCCGGAATATGGAGTTCGGAAGGGATTCCAAGGAATTCATCCCATTCCATCACTTGCATTGCTCAGTCAATGGCCGCTTTGAATGTGTTAGGACCACATTCCCAACCTGTGACAATCCAAAATTGAGCTCTGGAAGTTCAGCTTATGTAATCTTTTGTTCCACAAGTATGATCTTAATTCCAAGAAGCGGACTCCCAAATTGGTACGGTTAGGACTTTGTTCGTCATTGTGTAATCTTTAAAATGGGCCGGAATATGGAGTTCGGAAGGGATTCCAAGGAATTCATCCCATTCCATCACTTGCATTGCTCAGTCAATGGCCGCTTGGAATGTGTTAGGACCACATTCCCAACCTGTGACAATCCAAAATTGAGCTCTGGAAGTTCAGCTTATGTAATCTTTTGTTCCACAAGTATGATCTTAATTCCAAGAAGCGTTCTCCCAAATGTCTATGCTAGTTTTCTGATATCCAAATCGTTGTTAATTTGCTAATTGCAGTGATCGTTCCAAAAGAGATCTGAGAGTTCAAGACAGACATTCTTCACATAAATCGGGATCAACAGCAGCCCGCCTATTTTCCCCAAATCACTGCCAATGCAGCAAAGATGGTGATGTTTTAGTGTTTGTTTTTTGTGGGTGAGATGGTCAAAGGCCATTCTCTATGTCAAATATTTTTCCCTAAACAGTCAATATGTCATTTGACAGCCCATAACTACATGTAGAGGTGACCTATGACGATGGTTCAAAGTGTTTCTAAAACTAGACAGGTAGCTGCTTAATCGCATCTATACATGTCTGTTAAGATTATGCCTCCTTTATTTAAAACTAGCAGGTATTCCATAATGAGTGGCTGCAATGCAATATGTAGGCCATGCCGTTCCAAATAAAAAATATTATTCTCTAGTCGGTCCATTGAGATGCATTGGGAGCCATTCCAGAGAAAAAATATTATTCTCTAATCTAAAATGACTGGAGCAGGCCCACCTATCTTTTGTCAGTTGATATTTCTGTGTGGCATAGAGATAGTGGCCTGAAAATTAGTGGTCACACACTAGATATATGTCAGAACATTTATGTAAAGTTTCGTCAGTGCAGCCCTCAATAAAATACGTGCAGTGGCCTTTTGAATTTGCTAAAGTGACAGATGCAAGACCATGCGGAGAATTGACTTTATTTTTCATACAACATTAGGGTGGGTCACGGCTGAACTGTACCAGGTAGGGGTCTGACATTAGGCATGCATTAACTACTCATTGGTTTGAACAAGTGTGCAAAGTCTCATTGAGGCAAGCCTTTCACAACATCTTTGGTATAACTTTAAACTTTTAATGTACCGATATTTTATGCCTCATATTAAGCTCAGGGGGGCCTCAGACCTGAGCCGTACAAGCTAGAGGTCTGGAATTTGCCATACATTAACTACTTATTGTTATTAACAATTGTGCAAAGTGTCATAGTGGCAAGGCTTTCACAACATCTTTCGTGTAATTTTAAAGTTATTATTACAGGATATTATCTGCCTCATATTAAGCTCAGTAGGGCCTCACAGCTGAACCATATCTGCTAGGGGTCTGAAATTTGGCATGCTAGGACTAGACACATATGGAAACAAGTGTGCCACAGCCCAAGGGTGTACACCACACAATATATGATTATTTAAAATGATAAAAGTCACCAATATAAGTCAATGGGGCGCTGTTTAAGTACAGTGCTGAAATGAAGCTGAGGGGGCATCACAGCTGAACCGTATAAGCTAGTAGTCTGAAATTTGGCAAAGCCAGACTAGATGCCTACCTGAATGAGTGTGCCACATTTTATGCCTACAGCCTGCAGTGACCTTTTTAATTTCCCAAGGTCGCCTATGTAAGTGAATGGAAACAACCCACCTGTCATTTGACAGCCCATAACTCCACGTAAAAGTGACGTATGAAGATGTTTCAAAGTGTTTCTGAAACTGGACAGTCTGCTGCTTTATCCCATCTATACATGTCTGTTAAGATTATGCTTCTTTCATTTGAAACCAGCTGGATTTTTGTCATAATTGGCTGCAATGCAGTATGTAGGCCACACCGTTCCAAATAAAAAATATTATTCTCTAGTCGGTCCATTGAGATGCATTGGGAGGCATTCCAGAAAGAAAACATTATTCCCTAATTTAAGCACAGCCACAGATTAAGCCACAAAGACCATAGAGGCCAAAAAGATGATTTACCAATTCCAAGAAGTGTTCTCCCGAATGGATAGGGTAAGCAGCACTTATGTAATTCAGTGTTAATTTTCTAATGGGAGTGACAATCCAAAATTGAGATCTGGAAGTTCAGCTTATGTAATCTTTTGTTCCACAAGTATGATCTTAATTCCAAGAAGCGGACTCCCAAATTGGTACGGTTAGGACTTTGTTCGTCATTGTGGAATCTTTAAAATGGGCCGGAATATGGAGTTCGGAAGGGATTCCAAGGAATTCATCCCATTCCATCGCTTGCATTGCTCAGTCAATGGCCGCTTGGAATGTGTTAGGACCACATTCCCAACCTGTGACAATCCAAAATTGAGCTCTGGAAGTTCAGCTTATGTAATCTTTTGTTCCACAAGTATGATCTTAATTCCAAGAAGCGGACTCCCAAATGTCTATGGTAGTTTTCTGATATCCAAATCGTTGTTAATTTGCTAATTGCAGTGATCATTCCAAAAGAGATCTGAGAGTCCAAGACAGACATTCTTCACATGAATCGGGATCAACAGCAGCCCGCCTATTTTCCCCAAATCACTGCCAATGCAGCAAAGATGGTGATGTTTCAGTGTTTGTTTTTTGTGGGTGAGATGGTCAAAGGCCATTCTCTATGTCAAATATTTTTCCCTAAACAGTCAATATGTCATTTGACAGCCCATAACTACATGTAGAGGTGACCTATAACGATGGTTCAAAGTGTTTCTAAAACTAGACAGGTACTGTAGCTGCTTAATCGCATCTATACATGTCTGTTAAGATTATGCCTCCTTTATTTAAAACTAGCAGGTATTCCATAATGAGTGGCTGCAATGCAATATGTAGGCCATGCCGTTCCAAATAAAAAATATTATTCTCTAGTCGGTCCATTGAGATGCATTGGGAGCCATTCCAGAGAAAAAATATTATTCTATAATCTAAAATGACTGGAGCAGGCCCACCTATCTTTTGTCAGTTGATATTTCTGTGTGGCATAGAGATAGTGGCCTGAAAATCAGTGGTTACACACTAGATATATGTCAGAACATTTATGTAAAGTTTCGTCAGTGCAGCCCTCAATAAAATACGTGCAGTGGCCTTTTGAATTTGCTAAAGTGACAGATGCAAGACAATGCAGAGAATTGACTTTATTTTTCAAACAACATTAGGGGCGGTCACGGCTGAACTGTACCAGCTAGGGGTCTGACATTTGGCATGCATTAACTACTCATTGGTTTGAACAAGTGTGCAAAGTCTCATTGAGGCAAGCCTTTCACAACACCTTTGGTGTAACTTTAAACTTTTAATGTACTGATATTTTATGCCTCGTATTAAGCTCAGGGGGGCCTCAGACCTGAGCCGTACAAGCTAGGGGTCTGAAATTTGGCATGCTACGACTAGTCACATATGGAAACAAGTGTGCCACAGCTCAAGGGTGTACACCACACAATATATGATTATTTAAAATAATAAAAGTCACCAATACAAGTCAATTGGGGCGCTGTTTAAGTGCAGTGCTGAAATGAAGCTGAGGGGGCATCACAGCTGAACCGTATAAGCTAGGAGTCTGAAATTTGGCAAAGCCAGACTAGATGCGTACCTGAATGAGTGTGCCACATTTTATGCCTACAGCCTGCAGTGACCTTTTTAATTTCCCAAGGTCGCCTATGTAAGTGAATGGAACCAACCCACCTGTCATTTGACAGCCCATAACTCCATGTAAAAGTGACGTATGAAGATGTTTCAAAGTGTTTCTGAAACTGGACAGTCTGCTGCTTTATCCCATCTATACATGTCTGTTAAGATTATGCTTCTTTCATTTGAAACCAGCTGGATTTTTGTCATAATTGGCTGCAATGCAGTATGTAGGCCACACCGTTCCAAATAAAAAATATTATTCTCTAGTCGGTCCATTGAGATGCATTGGGAGGCATTCCAGAAAGAAAACATTATTCTCTAATTTAAGCACAGCCACAGATTAAGCCACAAAGACCATAGAGGCCAAAAAGACGATTTACCAATTCCAAGAAGTGTTCTCCCGAATGGATAGGGTAAGGAGCACTTATGTAATTCAGTGTTAATTTTCTAATGGGAGTGACGATCCAAAATCGAGATCTGGAAGTTCAGCTTATGTAATCTTTTGTTCCACAAGTATGATCTTAATTCCAAGAAGCGGTCTCCCAAATGGGTACGGTTAGGACTTTGTTCATCATTGTGGAATCTTTAAAATGGGCCGGAATATGGAGTTCGGAAGGGATTCCAAGGAATTCATCCCATTCCATCACTTGCATTGCTCAGTCAATGGCCGCTTGGAATGTGTTAGGACCACATTCCCAACCTGTGACAATCCAAAATTGAGCTCTGGAAGTTCAGCTTATGTAATCTTTTGTTCCACAAGTATGATCTTAATTCCAAGAAGCGGTCTCCCAAATGGGTACGGTTAGGACTTTGTTCGTCATTGTGGAATCTTTAAAATAGGCCGGAATATGGAGTTCGGAAGGGATTCCAAGGAATTCATCCCATTCCATCACTTGCATTGCTCAGTCAATGGCCGCTTGGAATGTGTTAGGACCACATTCCCAACCTGTGACAATCCAAAATTGAGCTCTGGAAGTTCAGCTTATGTAATCTTTTGTTCCACAAGTATGATCTTAATTCCAAGAAGCGTTCTCCCAATGTCTATGCTAGTTTTCTGATATCCAAATCGTTGTTAATTTGCTAATTGCAGTGATCATTCCAAAAGAGATCTGAGAGTCCAAGACAGACATTCTTCACATGAATCGGGATCAACAGCAGCCCGCCTATTTTCCCCAAATCACTGCCAATGCAGCAAAGATGGTGATGTTTTAGTGTTTGTTTTTTTGTGGGTGAGATGGTCAAAGGCCATTCTCTATGTCAAATATTTTTCCCTAAACAGTCAATATGTCATCTGACAGCCCATAACTCCATGTAGAGGTGACCTATGACGATGGTTCAAAGTGTTTCTAAAACTAGACAGGTAGCTGCTTAATCCCATCTATACATGTCTGTTAAGATTATGGCTCCTTTATTTAAAACTAGCAGGTATTCCATAATGAGTGGCTGCAATGCAATATGTAGGCCGTGCCGTTCCAAATAAAAAATATTATTCTCTAGTCGGTCCATTGAGATGCATTGGGAGCCATTCCAGCGAAAAAATATTATTCTCTAATCTAAAATGACTGGAGCAGGCCCACCTATCTTTTGTCAGTTGATATTTTTGTGTGGCATAGAGATAGTGGCCTGAAAATCAGTGGTCACACACTAAATACATGTCAGAACATTTGTGTAAAGTTTCGTCAGTGCAGCCCTCAATAAAATACATGCAGTTGCCTTTTGAATTTGCTAAAGTGACAGATGCAAGACAATGCAGAGAATTGACTTTATTTTTCATACAACATTAGGGGGGGTCACAGCTGAACTGTACCAGCTAGGGGTCTGACATTTGGCATGCTTTAACTACTTATTGCTATAAACAAGTGTACATAGTCTCATGGAGGCATGCCTTTCACAACATCTTTGGTGTAATTTTAAGTTTATAATTTCTTGATATTATATGCCTCATATTAAGCTCAGCGGGGCCTCTCAGCTGAACCATACCAGCTAGGGGTCTGAAATTTGGTTTACTTGAACTAGATGTAGGTATAAACTAGATTGCCTAGTTTCATAACTGTAGCCCCGACCTCTGACCTGCAGTGACCTTTTGAATCTGCCAAGGTTGCCAATGTTAAGTGAATGGAGGCACCCCACCTGTCATTTGAGAGGCCATAACTCCATGTAGGAGTGGCCGAGGAAGATGGTTCAAAATGTTCCTGACTAGACTGTCTGCTCTTTAATCAAATCTGTACTTGTCTGTTAAGATTATGCGTTTTTAATTTAAAACCAGCTGGATTTTTGTCATAAGAGCTCATGCAAGACAATGTGAAGATGATTGACTTTATTTTTCAAACAACATTAGGGGGGGTCACGGCTGAACCGTGCCAGCTGGAGGTCTGAAATTTGTCATGCTTTAACTACTTATTGTTATGAACAAGTGTACATAGTCTCATGGAGGCATGCCTTTCACATGCCTTTGGTGTAACTTTAAGTTTATAATTACTGGATATTATATGCCTCATATTAAGCTCAGGGGGGCCTCACAACTGAACCATACCAGCTAAGGGTCTGAAATTTGTAATGCATTAACTACTTATGGGTATGAACAAGTGTGCAAAGTCTCATGGAAGCACGCCTTTCACAACTTTGGTGTAATTTTAGTTACAATTTCAGGAACATTTAGGCCTCAGATGGAGCTCAGGGGGGCCTCACAACTGAACCATACCAGATAGGGGTCTGAAATTTGGCAAGCATTAACTACTAATGGGGATGAACAAGTCTGCAAAGTCTCATCGAGGCACATCTTTCACAACAACTTTGGTGTAATTTTAAGGTTTTAATGTAATGATATTATATGCCTCATATTAAGCTCAGGGGGGCCTCACAGCTGAACGGTACCAGCTAGGGGTCTGAAATTTGGCAGGCTTTAACTACTTATTGGTATGAACAAGATTGCAAAGTCTCATGGAGGCAAGCCTTTCACAAGATCATTTGTTGTAATTTTAAAGTTTTTATGAATGGATATTATATTCCTCATATTAAGCTCAGGGGGCTCTCACAGCTGAACCCTACCAGATAGGGGTGTGAAATTTGGCATGCATTAACTACTTATGACTATGAAAAACTGTGCAAAATCTCATGGAGGCACGCCATTCACAACATCTTTGGTGTAATTTTAAAGGTATAATTTCATGATATTAAATGCCTCATACCAATCTCAGGGGGGCCTCACAGGTGAACCATAGTAGCTATGGGTCTGAAATTTGGCATGCTCGAGCTAGTCACATATGGAAACAAATGTGCCATAGCTCATAGGTGTACACCTCACAATATATGATATATTATAATTAAAAATAATTATAGTCACCAATGCAAGTCAATGCGGAGCTGTTTAATTGCAGTGCTGAAATGAAGCTGAGGGGGCATCAAGGCTGAACCATATAAGCTAGGAGTCTGAAATTTGGCAAAGCCAGACTAGATGCGTACCTTAATGAGAGTACCACATTTTTTGGCCACAGCCTGCAGTTGTCACGCCCACGGGGGCGGGGCCCGACCGGTGCACCACATCAACAGCCGATTAAACTCAGTTTAAAAGGAGAACACTGGCCAAGACTCCTTGTGAAGTATTGAGCCGATGTTACCGTGCCATACTGAGTGTTTTGCCTGTCTCTTGTTTGCCCACGTCTCCCAGCCTTACCTGTCCTCCCGGTGTCTAATCCTTAACTCCTCCCCTTCCCTCCTTAGAACCGCTCCCGTCCTTGACTCACCTGTCCCGCCACGTACTACGTCCCCAGCCTCGTGTCCCTTGTTCCAGTCTTCCTTCGTAGGACGGACCTCTCTGGCATCGACCCCGGATTACGTACAACGACCCCGATTCCTGCGCGCCGCTTCGATACCTCAGCACCGGCTCTACAAGTGGGAGATCCTTCTCTGGTCACCTGCTCCCGACCTTACCATCCGGACAGAGAAGCCGGTTTCCCTTCTGTGGGCGGGACTGTTCTCCATCATCTCCAGTCGCTCGCTTACCTCATTAAACCCCTCTGATCCCTGCATTTCTGGGTCTCCGTCTTCTTTCTTGCTGGCACGTGACAGAAGTGACCTTTTTAATTTCCCAAGGTCGCCTATGTAAGTGAATGGAAGCACCGCACCTGTCATGTGACAGGCCATAACTGCATGTCGAAGTGACGTATGAAGATGGTTCAAAGTGTTTCTGAAACTAGACAGGCCACTGCTTAAGCCCATCTATACATGTCTATTAAGATTATGCCTCTTTCATTTGAAACCGTCTGGATTTTTATCATAAGTGGCTGCAATGCAGCATGTAGGCCGCGCCGTTACAAATAAAACATATTATTCTCTAGTCAGTCCATTGAGATGCATTGGGAGCCATTCCAGAGATAAAATATTATTCTCTAATCTAAAATGATTGGGGTAGGCCCACCTACAACTTTGGTGTAATTTTAAAGTTTTAATGTATGGATATTATATGCCTCATATTAAGCTCAGGAGGGCCTCACAGCTGAACCATACCAGCTAAGGGTGTGAAATTTGGCATGCTTTAACTACTTATTGGTATGAACAAGTTTGCAAAGTCTCATGGAGGCAAGCCTTTCACAACATCTTTGGTGTAATTTTAAAGGTATAATGTATGGATATTATATTCCGTATATTATACTCAGGGGGCCCTCACAGCTGAACCGTACGAGCTAGTCATCTGGAATTTGGCATGCATTAACTACTTATAGGTATGGACAAGTGTGCAAAATGACACACCTTTCACAACATCTTTGGTGTAATTTTAAAGTTTTAATGTAAGGATATTGTATGCCTCATATGTACCCTCTTGCTGTGTTCCAGTCAAACTTGACTGTTTTAAAAGTTTTATCTCTGAAAAATGTTGTTAGCTTGATCAGACTGACTTCTGGTTGCATGACTTTGTCTAGAAGAGGATCTCTACGGACAAAATAAATTTTATAATTTTACATAATTTGTATTGTGTTTTATTAAACTTTTGTATACTCTTAGTGTACCGGTCAGAAATGGGAAGAATGCAGGAGACCACAATTAGTGCAAATAAACTTTCTCACAGGAACAACACCTATGTTGGCAGTTCTCACAGAAAGTTGCAACAGTGTTTCAATGACATTGAACTTTTCCTGTAGATTAAGCTCAGGGGGGCCTCACAGCTAAACCGTACCAGGTAGTGGTCTGAAATTTGGTACACATGAACTAGATGTAGGTGTAAACAAGCAGTGACCTTTTGAATCTGCCAAGGTCGCCAATGTTAAGTGAATGGAGGCACCCCACCTGTCATTTGAGAGGCCATAACTGCATGTAGGAGTGGCCTAGGAAGATGGTTCAAAGTGTTTCTTAAACTAGACAAGTTTCTTCTTAATTTCATCTATACATGTCTGTTAAGATTATGCTTCTTTCATTTGACATCAGCTGGATTTTTATCATAAGTGGCTGCAATGCAGCATGTAGGTCACACCATTCCAAATAAAAAATATTATTCTCTAGTCAGTCCATTGAGATGCATTGGGAGCCATTCCAGAGAAAAAATATTATTCTCTAATCTATAATGATTGAGGTAGGCCCACCTATTATTTGTCAGTTGATATTTCTGTGTGACGTAGAGAAAGCAGCCTGAAAATCAGTGGTCACACACTAGACATATGTCAGAACATGTATGTAAAGTTTATCAGTGCAGCCCTCAATAGAATACGTACAGTGGTCTTTTTAATTTGCTAAAGTGACAGATGCAAGACAATGGGAAGATGATTGACTTTATTTTTCACAAAACATTATGCGGGGTCACGGCTGAACTGTACCAGCTAGTCGTCTGACATTTGGCATGCATTAACTACTCATTGGTTTGAACAAGTGTGCAAAGTGTCATTGCGGCAAGCCTTTCACAACATCTTTGGTATAACTTTAAACTTTTAATGTACCGATATTTTATGCCTCATATTAAGTTCAGGGGGGCCTCAGACCTGAGCCGTACAAGCTAGGGGTCTGAAATTTGGCATGCTAGAACTAGTCACATATGGAAACAAGTGTGCCACAGCTCAAGGGTGTACACCACACAATATATGGTTATTTAAAATGATAAAAGTCACCAATGCAAGTCAATGAGTTGCTGTTTAAGTGCAGTGCTGAACTGAAGCTGAGCGGGTATCACAGCTGAACCGTATAAGCTAGTAGTCTGAAATTTGGCAAAGCCAGACTAGATGCGTACCTGAATGAGCGTGCCACACTTTATGCCTACAGCCTGCAGTGACCTTTTTAATTTCCCAAGGTCTCCTATGTAAGTAAATGGAAACAACCCACCTGTCATTTGACAGCCCATAACTCCACGTAAAAGTGATGTATGAAGATGTTTCAAAGTGTTTCTGAAACTGGACAGTCTGCTGCTTTATCCCATCTATACATGTCTGTTAAGATTATGCTTCTTTCATTTGATAACAGCCTGATTTTTATCATAATTGGCCGCAATGCAGTATGTAGGCCACGCTGTAACAAATAAAAAATATTATTCTCTAGTCGGTCCATTGAGATGCATTGCGTGGCATTCCAGAAAGAAAACATTATTCCCTAATTTAAGCACAGCCACAGATTAAGCCACAAAGACCATAGAGGCCAAAAAGACGATTTACCAATTCCAAGAAGTGTTCTCCCGAATGGATATGGTAAGGAGCACTTATGTAATTCAGTGTTAATTTTCTAATGTGAGTGACAATTCAAAATCAAGATCTGTAAGTTCAGTTTATGTAATCTTGAAATGCCTCTCTGATCCCCACGCACCCAGTGGGGCAGGTAAGCCATGGTGGGACGGCACCTAACTGGCTGGGGGCTGCCCAGCTTAAGGCAGGCGGTATCTGTCCAATGAGGCACAATGACCTCTCCCACCGTCGAAGGAGGCCCCTGGCACTCGTTTCCATCGCAAATCGGACGAGCTTATAACCGGTATCTTCCCCCTCCCGTGTTGAGTCGACATCTTGCGATGACACTGCAGTGTCCTCTCCAGTGTAGCGAAGCTACAGAGCCTGGACAGGGTGATATGGAGGGCCAGCTGTTGCCCATGCAGCAGTCCACCCCTCTCCTCACAGCTGAAGGATCCAAGGGAAAGACACAGTCAATACAGCTTGGCTTCAGCTGCGCCACAGGAGTTGCCGGTGTCGACGATACTAGGTCAAGCCGCCTTAGGGACTCCATACCTAGCTCCGGATTTTCTGTCGGGGTTTACTCCCCTAGCCTTTCCCATCAACGGGTATGCCGCAAGGCAGCGGAGGTTTGGAGAGTTTTGCTTCTCATATTATCCAGCCTCTCCAAAGACTCTACATGGTTATACAAAAACAAAACGACGAAACAATAATTAAGCCACAAAGACCACGGAGGCCAAAAAGACGTGGCAGTTATCAGTCCAAAAAGTTGATCTACCATTCCAAGTTGCCTTCTCCCAAATGTCGAGGGTAGTTGTCTGACATGCAAATCGCTGTTAATTTGATAATGGCAGCTATCAGTCCAAAAAGTTGATCTACCATTCCAAGTTGGCTTCTCCCGAATGGCTAGGGTAGCTGTCTGATATGCAAATCACTGTTAATTTCATTATAGCAGTTATCAGTCCAAAAAGTTGATCTACCATTCCAAGTTGGCTTCTCCCGAATGGCTAGGGTAGCTGTCTGATATGCAAATCACTGTTAATTTCATTATAGCAGTTATCAGTCCAAAAAGTTGATCTACCATTCCAAGTTGGCTTCTCCCGAATGGCTAGGGTAGCTGTCTGAAATGCAAATGAATGTTAATTTGCTTATCTGCTAATGAGTCCAAATACAATATCTGAAAGTCCATAAACATAGCTTTGCAGTACTAAAACGGCAGTTTTTTAGGACAATGATATGATCTAACATTAGAAGAAGCGCTCTGGCCAAATGACAAGGATCACAATTACAACTCTTAGATTCCAAGCTGGATATATTGAGCACTTTGAGTTTAGGTGGAGCGATAGCACCACCAAAAATTATGGCCAGCAGTCGAATTTCAGGCAAAATGGCCATTTTCAACATTTTATTTCTCAGCAGCTGTTAGTGGTATGGAGCTAAACAAAAATTCTTGTGGTAGAGGAGACCGAGGACTACCAAAGGAGCCAATCTTCTTAACGATAGGTTAATAATTGAGGGAGATATGAATTTTTAAAAAGTCTTGGAATTATACCGAGAATAATTTCTTTTCTCCTAACAATCTCTAATTAGGGTTAGGGTTAGGGTTAGGGTTAGGGGTTAGGGGTTAGGGTTAGGGTTAGGGGTTAGGGTTAGGGTTAGGGTTAGGGTTAGGGTTAGGGTTAGGGGTTAGGGGTTAGGGTTAGGGGTTAGGGTTAGGGTTAGGGTTAGGGTTAGGTGTAAGGAGTTCTATCTCGATGACTCTCCCCACTCTGTCTGACGACTAGAGCAGTTTGGTATAGAGAGCCAAAGGCAATGCACGGGCCGGCGCTTGTCACTCTGTTCCCAGGGTCCAGTTGATCACGTTCATTGCATACTTCATGAGTCACCATGTTGTCTAAATGACGTAAAAGTTTTTAGAGTATTAGGTTAAGGTTTGAAGTGTTAGTCCTGATTTAAAGGTTAAGTTTAGGCATATATCCTGATTGGTTAGGTTTAGAAAGAGACAAAGGTTAAGGCTAATTTAGTTACCTGGAATATTAGGTAGTCAAAAGAACTGATTTAGTTTTAGGTTTAGGCAATAACCCTGAGTGGTTAAGGTTAGACAATGACTAAGGTTGAGGCTAATTAAAAGTTAGGTTTTAGGTCATAAGAAGGGTAAGTAGATTGAAGTTTAGATTGAAGTTTAGATTGAAGTTTAGATTGAAGTTTAGATTGAAAAGGTTTACGGTTTTAAAAGAATTGTGGGACACCTCATCAGTGGTGTACCTCGAGATCATCGGGTGTTTCACCATTTACCACCAGACACCCTCACTCGAAGGCAGGACCCCGGGGTGATCAAGTCCCGGGGCGTGTCCCATAGCCAATTTAGGGTTAGGGTTATGCTAAGCTTGGCATTAACAGCTAAAGGTGGTTAATTAGATCTTTTAAGAGAATTTATTTTGGTCTGTGCCAAGCTTTAAGTTTTGTTTAAAATTATTGGTTTCGGGATTTAACGGTAAGTATTTTGGCTAAAATGGTTACATCTAAAAGGTAAGTTTGTGAAGGTAAGTGTTTAGCGATTTAAAGTTAAGCTAACATTATGGAAGGCAGAATCAAAGGAATGTGGTGCAAAAATGTGCTGTTGTATGAGTGGGGCTAACCCCCATAGAAGACTTGGCCACGTTTAAGGTCTTTGACGCCATAGACCACCACATCCCACGTGCTGTCCAAGTGGACCTGGGAGGGCCGTATACTTACCCCTTGTTCAGGTTAACAGATTGCTTGTTGACACCGTAAGGTTACCACAATCTGCCCAGACAAGGTTGAGAAAGTGAGTCTCCTATGAAGAGGCCTGGTCAAGTCCGCAAGAAAAGGAGAACAAGCAGACACCCAGGGAACTGGATGTGGAGCAGACTCCCGGCCCGACCAGAGTCCAAGAAGAATCTTCCTGATGGTTCTAGTAGGATGAGAGTCTCCTGGAGGGTCCAAGGAAATAGCCTTCAAAAAGGCCTTGGAGATTGTGCTCAAGGTCCTGATGAGGATCTGGAAGTCTCGAAGGTCTAAACGACGATTCGTGACGATGGGGTGTGTGCAAGAAGGTCCAGGGCCAAGTGGGTACTCTATAATGGGAACCCGGCTTTTCGCTCGTGGTGGGGAAAAAAATAAATAATAAAGAAGAATAATAAAGACTTACCGTGTAAGTAGATAGAGGAGGGTTAGGGTTAGGGTTAGGGTTAGGGTTAGGGTTAGGGGTTAGGGGTTAGGGTTAGGGTTAGGGTTAGGGTTAGGGTTAGGTTTAAGATTATTGTGTATGTTTCAGCTGGTCCGAAGACCCTTTTTTTTGACATTGGCCTCACTGTGGCTGTGCGTTTCATCCTAATTTATACCTGGCCCAACAAGGACCTCCCCACTTTTTGTCTCATAAAATTGCAAATTTAAAATATTTCACCCACTGGTAATTTCCTAAAAAATAAATAAATAATTGCTAAAATACCACTAAGTTAATCCCCTCCAAATACCTAAATCATTATTTATTAAAAGAAAAAGAGAGAGGAGAAAAATACTTTTTTCTAATATCCTGCAGACGGGAGAAGATTCCACTCCTGGGATTCAAAGCCAGGCTTTCAACCTTATGTTGCTGCGTCTTATCCCCTACACCAACTCCCCAATCCACCCGAACTGCCCCCTCTATAAGTTCTCCTTCTATCGCATCCTTAAATCCTTGTTCATTTCAAAATTAATATCCCATTAGAATGTATATTTCTTTTTTCTTATCTTTGTGGGATTCGAAGTCGGACCTTCCACCTTGCAACACTGAGTCTTATCCCCTCGGCCAACTCTCCAGTTCTCCCCATCCTCCCCCTCCAAGAGTTGTTATTTTATCCCCTCATCACCTCCTAATTCATTTAAAATTCAATATCTCATCCCCTGACCATTTTAAATATGTCTGTATGTATATTAGTTATTATTACTTGTAGCGGGATTCGAAGTCAGACCTCCCACTCCACAGCGCTCGGTCTTATCCCCTACACCAACTTCTCCAACCTGTCTGTCCTCTACCAAGGTGGGTTCTAATTCTATCCCATGCTAGACTTTATATTTAAAACTACATATCTCATTTACATCTTAATTATTTTATTTTCCATTAGATTTAATTTATAATTTCATTATACATGTTCTTCCCTGGATCTTTGGACCTCTACTCATAATAAAATATATTCCCTAAGTTGGAGTCCCTGGGTGGATTCGAACCCTGGTCCCACAAACATGTCACCAGTGTTCCCCACTTCTGCGCCACCCAGTCCTCCCTCCTGCATGACCATCAAATACAGGCTTATCATATTAATATGTATCCCCTCTATTCCTTTTAAAACTATCTCTCCCTGGGGAAAAAAAACATCACCAAATGGGTTCGTGGCAACCAATTTCTACCCTCCGGGGAATATAAACACACCAGGCACATGCATACATCTTTTATGTGCCTATGTCTAACTATATACACACACAAGACTAACCCCTTCCATATCCACTGTATGCCACTGGTCCCCCCTTGGGTTGATTTCTCTCCGCCAGCTCGTTGGCCCATCTCTGGGTTCCATACACCCCAGGACGCCTTTTATTTAACAATCCCCCCATTTTGTTTATCTATGCATAAGTTCCAGTTATCCAGGTCCGAACATGTATCTCCTAAGTGCCCTATACACTGGCCTATTGATTAAATAAGATTAAGTAAATTCACCGTCATAGGAGATCATACTTGAACACCCTTCAGTCAAAGAAATAAAAACCGACCTTAATTGTGGTATAGTTGTACCAAAAGGAGACAACAATTACACAAAACCACCCTTACAACATTTTTTTTAAAAAAAAAAAAATTCTTTTTAATCAACTGGCGATCTCCATGTCCCGGACTGATGATCCTTGTCACGCCCTATTGCTGGTAAACGAGACCTAGGTCCTGAGGTAATAAATTAGTAAAGGTTGTAGGTGAGGCCTAAGATCTGGGGATCCATATTCCTGGTCCAGGGTTGTGGTAAGGGACCCCGCTTTGGAGTCCAGGGTGGAGTTAAAATCTACAGTGGTATCTAAAATTAGGGTTAGGGCCCCCCATTTTATAGTCTAAGGTTATTTTAAGAGTCCCCGCTTAGGAGTCCAAAATAAGGGTTAGAATCTAGGGTGGGATCTAGGGTACTTTGGGGTGGGATATAGAGTTAGGGTTAGGGCCCCCACCTGGAGGTCCAAGGTGGAGGTTCAAATTTCAAGCTGTGGTCTATAATTCAGGGTTAGGGCCCCAAAATTATAGTCTAAGATTAGGGTTAGGGCTACAAATTTAGTCTAAGATTTAGGGTTAGGGCCCCAATTTGGAGTCCAATGGTTAGGGTTAGAATGTAGAGTGGGTAAAGGTTCTAGTCTATAAAATCTGAGGTATTATCTAAAATTATGGTTAGGACCCCCAATTTATGATCTATAGTTATTATAAGAGTCCCCACTTACCAGTCCAAGGTTAAGGTTAGGGTCTAGGGTGGGATCTAGGGTTACTTTGGGGTAGGATCTAGGGTTAGGGTTAGGGCCCCCACCTAGGGGTCCAGGGTAAAGGTTCAAATTTTAAGGTGTGGTCTATAGTTAAGGGTTAGGGCCCCAAATTTATAGTGTCAGATTAGGGTTAGGGCTCCAAATTTGGTCTAAGATTTAGGGTTAGGGCCCCAATTTGGAATCCAAAGGTTAAGGTTAGAATATAGAGTGGGTAAGAGTTCTAGTCTATAGTAAGATCTATGCTTAAGGTTAGGACCCCCAATTTATCATCTATACTTTTGGCCTCCCCTTGGGAGTCCAGGATAATGGTCTAAATTTTATATTGGGACCCAGGATTAAGTCTCCATCCCTAATCTAAAATCTAAATTAGCCAAAATTCACTTTTCATTAAAACCTCTAGGGACCCAAGTATCCAGCTTTTCTATCCATTCCTTCTCCTTATTTTTTCTTTGTTTTTTGGACCAACTCGCCACAGTTTCAAGACCCGAAATCCTTAGATAACTCACCCCCACTAAAGCAAAGTGAGAAATTAATGCTGTCGTTTTAGTTCTCCTGATGATACTATACAAATGCTGCTTAAGCCTTATCTGAATACAATGCTTGGTTTCTCCCACATATTTCTTCCCACAGTGTTCACAATTTATTATATACACCACATTCAATGTTACCAGGGAAATCTCATCCCAGATGGGGAAGTCCTTGTTGTCCATCTGGAGGAGAGTGAGGCGCCGAAAGTGATAGGTCCAGGGAGGGGGAGCTTTACCCGGTCCTGTTGAAAACTTAGACCTTACCAATAGGTCCTGTAAATTTTTATTCTTTCTGTAAGCCGCTATCAATTTACATTGCTGAAGTTCCGGGAGCTGTTGCTGAGCTTTAATAAAGTTTTGCCTAATTAAAACATTAAGGCCTTTTGCCTGTTCCGTGTAAGTTGTAATAAAAGGAAGAAGCTTAATTGATTGCGGAACCGGGACTTGTTCCCCTCCTAATTCCCGCAATGTCCTCGATTTGATTACTCGTAAGAATCGCTTTGCATATCCCCTGGACCTAAGGGCCAAGAACAAAGTGGCTGTCGCCTCCCGGAAATGTTGCTCTTCCGAGCAAATACGGTGAAACCGGATTAATTGTGATTTAATTAGCCCTTTAAACGTATGTTTCGGATGGTAACTACCCTTATGTAATAGACAATGTGTATCTGTTGGTTTAAAATACACTTTTGTTTTTAGTTTCCTACCAGATCCTATTATGTCCCCCAGAAATACCGTAGTATCTAGAAAATTTACCGCCTCATAATTGACATTATGTTTAATTTTAATATGTTTGTGATGTGAATTTGCCTCCTCTAGAAATGTTTTGAACGTATCCGCCCCCAAATGCCATATCCCAAAAATGTCATCTAAGTACCTCAGGTACACCAATGGTAAGTGGGTACACCCTTCAAACAAGCTCCTCTCCCAATCAGCCATATATATGTTTGCATAGGCTGGGGCAAACTTTTTACCCATAGCAGTCCCCTGGATCTGTAAATACACTTGGTCATTAAACTGAAAGTCATTTCTGTTCAGACTAATTTCAAGTAACTGTAAAAGTTGTTTATCCGGACGATCCACATTCGGGCATTGCTGAAAGCAACGTTTGACTGCCCTCAAACCCAGTTCCGTACTGATGTTAGTGTATAAGCTTTCTATATCTATAGTAAATAAAAAAGCCCCTTCCGGCATTTGTAGTCTAGAAATTTTGTCTATAAAATCATACGTGTCCTTCAAGTAACTGCTATGTGTTTGAGATAGTGGATTTAAAAAAAAGTCAATATACTCTGCTACTTTATATGTTTCACTATCACAGTCTGAAACTATCGGTCTGCCTTTGGGGACCTCATACGGAACAGTCCAAGTGTGTGGTTCTGCATGTATTTTGGGAAGTAAATAAAACTGTCGCGGTCGAGGTGGATTAGGGCCCATTAAGTAGAATTTCTGTTTTGCATTAATAAATCCCGTTCTGTACAATTCCTGTAAAATTTGGTTGACCTGTTTTTGTGTTTCCTTATACAAAGGATGATCTAATATAGTATAGTGAGTTTCATTGTTTAATTGTCTTTTAGCTTCTAATATGTACTGTTGTCTATCCATTATTACTATGCTCGCCCCTTTATCCGCCGGTTTAATCACTATGTCCCTATTCTTTTTTAACGTATTGATCGCTCCTCGTTGTGTTTTAGTTAAATTATCCTGCACTCTTTTGGTCTTTTTTAATTTGGCCACTGCCCTATTGTTTTGTCCAATTAATTGTTGTATTGGTATTGATAACCCTTCCATTTTTGGCTCCCATTTAGTCCCTGATGTAAATGGAACCTGTTCTTTAGCCCTGTGTAATTTATAGTAGTCCCAGAGTTTTAATTTTCTATTGAAACCAAACACATCTCTCTTAAGGGTATTAGTGTCGCCCCCTAGTGGTGCTGGAATAAATGACAGGCCTTTATTCAAAAGCTCCCCCTCCGACTCTGTTAGTTTAAAGGTCTTAGACAGATTGATAATTTGTTTATCTTGTACATCATTATGTTTTAAAACGGTGTGTATGGGCAATTCTGCCCGACACTTCACCCGATTTAACAGTTTAACTGTTCCAACCAATAGTCTAAAAGGGTTTTGGCTGTTTCTTTCGTCCAATGGATTTTATCCCTCAAATCTACTTTGAACCTCAATCCATGTAACTCCTGTAAATAGTTCCCATTTTTTAGAATGTAGTCATTAACTATTTTTAAAGTTTCCTGGTGTCCCCTAGGTAGCACATCAGAGTAATTTATAATTGGGGTATATACCGTCGCATTAGGAAACGTTATGGCTGCTGCTCTCCAAAGAGCCTGCAGTTGTTTAATGGCTGTTTTAATTGCATCTTGTTCCCTATTGTTAATGCCTAATGACAGAATCACCTTTTGTGTATGTGGGTTTGGTTTCATTTTTAATAGTACCTTAGACATATTTAAAAATGTTGCCCCAGGAAAGCTCTCTATTTGGATCTGTGAGTCTGTATAATATGGTATTTTACTTAAGTTTGAATCCCCTATAAACACAATAGGTTTTTCCACAGTCAATGTCCAGTCCACCGCTTTTTTGCTTGTATTTGGGTGTCTATTTGGTACCTTTATGAAGTTTTCCCCAAAATCTAGCTCCCCATCCTCAAAGGAACTAGTAGGAGAATCCCGTACCGGGCCCCTACTAGGGGATTGACTCCGTCTAGGCTTTATAGGGGGGGTCTCAGATTGAGCTTGTTGGTGGACATCATGTCCCTCACTATGCTCCCTCATCACCTTATGCCCCTCCACAGCCTTTAGGGTCTCCTGTCTTGGCCCTTCTTGGATGGGAGTACCTGCTGTTAAGGAAATGATGTCATCAGTTCCATCAAGAACACTGACATTACTCCTAGTTTTATTGGCATTTACCATATCTATCTTATTACCCATTTTAGTACCTTCTAGAGAAGGTTGACTACTCCTTCTGTGGTGGACCTGAACATTGACTTTTACCTGTTTTTTAGGTACTGTAGGAGTTTGCGTTTTTATTTCCGGTTTCTGTAGAGTACTTTCTGGAACCTGCGGTGGAGTAATTATTTGCATTACCTTCGACCTCTCACTCTCCCCAATCCCAATCCCCACCCCCACATTTTGTTCCAACCTCCCCAATATTCTACACCTTGCCCACTCCAGTGTTCCCTCCATCAATTTATGTTTAAACCGATTCCCCGCCCATTTTTTTGCCATTAACCACTCCCTTTCATTCCACCCCTTCACTGTTAGTAATAGTTTTTCCAATACCTCCCCATAATGTCCCTGTAAAATTTCCATATTCCTTTCCATCCACATATTTGTATTTTGTATCACTAGCTCTGTTGTCTGTCCATTTGGGCATGCTGGTTTTATGAACTGCGTTAATCTATCGACTTGCCTACGCATACCCTTTGGGAAACATTTTGCCTGTATGGCCAGTTCTATTATTTGTTCATGGTGTGTAGCCTGAATTATTTTATAAAAAGTTTTGACCCTATCCCTATTTAAAATTTCCTCCTCCCCTCCAATTACCGGTGACTGCACGACTCTAGGTTCCTGATCTTTCAAATGCCCGAGTACAGTGAATCTATTTCTAAGAGTAACCATGGCCTTAGCCTCACCCAAGGTTTCTGCTACGGGGCAAAACAGATAATCAAATGCCCCATGCGAGGGTCTCACCTGTCCAAGTTATCGTTGCTGTGTCCACGTAGGTTTTATTATAGGGAAGTTGGATGCCCAGTGATCCCAAGTCACTCCTGGGGGGGTATCAGCTTCTTCACCCGTTGGTATACCAATATCGGCCTTACGCCGGGAGAACTTGATGCTGGTAGATGTTCTGCTCCCCGTCCTGAGATCCTCTTCTGATGATGTCTGTAAAGACTTAGTCCTATACACAGCTCACAAACCGATAACCATAAGCCACAATCCAGGTTCTGTTCTCCACCTGCCGGTGGTTTATGTCCCTGAGTGCTGTGGTAGTTATTTTATAAGGGAGGGTGAGACCCCACCTTTAGTGAGGCTAAAAACCAAATACTTTATTTAACAATAATGATGTAAAAGAAAATAAAATCACCGTAACAATCCGCTTTGTAATCCTAACGTTTCGCAGTGATACTGCTTCTTCAGAGGATAGAACCCTGTCATGCTCAAGTCACCTTTTTTATAACCTCTATGATGTGGTGTCCGGGCGTGTCTCCCCTCAACGCCTGGTTGTCAGCTTTCGATTGGACATGACACCACCCGTGGTACCATTCTCATTGGTTCTAAAATTCAAATTTTTGAACAGGCAAATCAAGTATTATATAGGGTTAGGGTTAGGGTTAGGGTTAGGGTTAGGTTAGGGTTAGGGTTAGGGTTAGGGTTAGGGTTAGGGGTTAGGGTTAGGGTTAGGGTTAGGGTTAGGGTTAGGGGTTAGGGTTAGGGTTAGGGTTAGGGTTAGGGTTAGGTTTTTGTGGTTAAAACAGTTTAATACAATATCATAGATATTAATTTTGCACGGGCAACATTCAGAACTTTTTTCCTTTTAACGTTTTTCCCTTTATTTTTCAGGTAGCCCTGATAGGGATATGCTTGTCCCAGACAGATGCGGCGGTGACGGCGGAGTCGGCGGAAGCGGAAGCGATCCCTGGTAAGTATAATACTTTTATTTTAGGAGCGACGGAGACGGAGACGGCGAGGACGGCGAGAATGGTAAAGAATTCTCAGGTAAGTATGGTATCTCATCACTGTGGTTTAAAACCCTTTAATTAAACCAGTTTCCAAACAATTCTGCTTATTGTAACCTTCTCTTTTTTTGAGGTAAAACATTGTGTTGTAGCTACTGGAACCCAGCAGGAAGACCGCAAGGGTGATAAAGCCAGTAGGGGTGAAATAAATGTTATTGTATCCATCAAATGTTCTCAATTGTTATCTTTATTTCCATATTGTTAACCAACTCAAGCAAGGAAGGCAGGTAATATCCAAATTACTTTTATTATTTCCTAACCTAAACCAACTAGGACCACTGGAAATGTCCAGTTTCCTGCAATCATGGAGAGAAAGCACAAGGGGGGAGAGAGGGAAAGAGAGAGAGAGAGAGAGAAAAAGAGAAAGAGAGAGAAAACACATATGTATAGGAGGAGAGATTACAGATGATTTTGAAATGAGGGTTTACCAATTAGGGTTAAAACTGAAGGTTAGGGTTAGAATTGTGGCGAGGGTAAAGAATTCAAACAGTAAAGGGTTGAAAATTGATTGTTTTAGTTTGGGAAGCCAGAGGTTAGGGGTTAGGGAAAAGTCCAAAATTATGGGTTAGGGACCGAAGCCCCAAATCTGGGGTTAGGGATCACAGTCTGAAGTCAAGGGTAAAGGGTTAGGGCTAACAGTCTAAGGTCTGGGGTTAAGGTTAGGGATACAGTCAGTGGTTTTAGGGTTAGGGCCTGTAGTCCAAAGTCTAGGGTTAGGGTTAGGGGTCAGGGTGTGGTAAAGGGTTAGGGATAACCGTCTAGAGTCTGGAGTAAAGGCCTAAAGTCCAGAGTTTGAGGTTAGGGGTCAGAGTAAGGGGAAGGGGTTGGTAATTAGGAAACACCGTCTACAGTCAAGGATTGTCAGTGTGTAGTGAGTAATGTAAGGTTGGATAGAAGAAAGAAAGAAATGTAAAAAGAACTATGAAAAACCGGAAATGTTTTTTTTAAAAATTTGTTTTATTGTCCTCTCCTGTTCCTGCAACTGATGAAAAACCAGGACTGTATTTATTGTAAATCATAAATTCTACATAACACTCTATATGGCTCTAGGAACCCCCATATTATCTCTAACTATCCGTTAGTCTTAATACAATGGATTAATGGCACATCTAGAAAAAAGGTTCAAAAGAGGTTATTTGGTTAGTAGTCATGAAGCTTTAAAGGTAAGTATTATTTTTAGGTGTCCTAGAGCTATATCAGGGTGAAAACTCCCCGCCTTCCTTACTGTAGTTTATGGGCTAATCCTCTATCTGTTGGCACCAGTATTCCAAGGTTAGGTTGGCCGTATCCTTGGTCCACTGAGTACTGTCAGCCGGATCTACTTTGAAGCGTAGAGGATGTAGTCCTTCTAATGCCCATCCACGCTTGTCTATATAATTGTTGATTGTCTTTAAATTATTTTGGTGAGTTTGGCATAAAAGGTCAGAATATTGGATAAGGGGGGTGTAAACAGTTGCATTGGGAAAGGTGATGTCTACTGTGTTCCATAGGGCCTGTAACTGTTTTAGGGCCGTTTTACTGGGGTGTTGTACCCTATTCTCCAGTCCCACTGCAAGAACTACTTTTTCCACCTGTGGCTGGGGAGGTAGTTTGTGTAGAATGTTGTTGATATGATAGAAGGAGGCTCCCGGAAAACTATCTATTTGTATTTGTGGATTATCTATGTGTGTGACTTTACTGAGGTTACCGTCTCCTATGAAAATGGTGGGCTTTAGGACCTTCAAAGACCACTCTTTACCCTTACGGTATGTGGGAGGATGTTTCCGTGGCCCGCGAGTTTTTATTCTCATTGGGTCCTTAAAGTCCTCCTCCGATGTTATGGAGGAGGTAGGAGACTTATGGCTATGTGATTGCAGTGGTATATGTTTGGTCCCTGTAACTGATATGGTTTGGGAATAGTCAGGGAGGGATTCAACTGGGGGATGGTTTCCCTTCAATTGCCCTTTCATCACTTTATTCCCCGCCTTGTTAGGCTTTCCCAACGGAGCTTTAGCTTCCGGGGTACAGGGACCTGTGAAAGAGATGTTTTGAAGGTGATTGGATAGATTTACTTTACTATTGAAACTAAGTGGTGAACTATGATCCAAACTGTGTGCTGTGTGGTGTACTTGGGCCTGCACTGTGATTTGTTTGGGGCGTGGTCTGGATTGAGGGGGCTGTGAGGTTTTGTACTGATTATCTGATTGTTGTAAGGGGTCTGTGTTTGGGGCCAAAATTGTTTTTGTGGGACTCAATTTGTTGTTGTTTTTTATGATATTTAGGGGTTCTACATTATCTGCCAGGTAAGTTTGTATAATGTGTTTAGTAATGTTATTGGTATCCTCTCTTAATTTCTGTTTATATCTATTTTGTGCCCATTTTATTGCTATTTCCCATTCCCTATCCCCCCATCTGTCTACTTGTTCTAATAATGTTTCCCTCCCCCGTGTATAATGGTCCTGTAGAATGTGCATATTAGTTTCCATCCAGGAGAATGTGTTGGCTGTTAAGTTTTCTGCTGTAATGGTAGAGGGCATAGCTGGTTTAATGAATTGAGTTAATTTAGTGACCTGTTTTAACATCCCTGCTGGGAGAGTGTTAGTTTCTAATGCCTGTTCAACTATTTTAAGATGGTGGGTCATTTGTATTAGTTTAAAATAGGCCTTAGTTACATTTTTATCAAACAGGGTAGCTCTACTAGTCTGAGTAGGGTTGGGATCCCTAATATGGGCCTGTTCCAGGTTAGCCAAAACAGTGAATCTATTTCGTGAGGAAGCCATATGAAAATAAAACCAAAGCAGTTAGGGGTGCCAGAAAAAGATCATAAAACAGTTCCCACCTTAGAATAGCTAGCAGCCCAGGTCCAATGCAGGATCTTCCAGGGATTCAGTGGTCCCACAGCAAGCGGTGATGGTGCTAGGCCCGATGGCCTATTGTTGGGCCTGTTTTTCAGGCCTAGTCCTCCTTCCTGCTTCTAGGGAACACACTGAGAAATCTCCTAGACCAAGCTGTGATACAATCCTTTTACTTGTCCTCAGAAAGGTCCAGTTCCATGGGAAGGGTGAGCAACTGTAGTAGATCCTTTTACCAGCTATCCCCCAGCTGAGTTTGTTAAAAACACTGTAACTTTATTGTTAAAATCAAGTTTTTGTAAAACCAAAATAAAAAATAGAGATCGCTTTCAATCTCTATAAAATACCTGCACTGTTTTTTGGTTTGGCTTTTAAAATCCTGAAGAAGTCCTAACGTTTCGCACTACATGGTGCTTCTTCAGAGGACTAACAGGCCTGAGTAGGATCCCATCCCTATATATAAGTGTATATCATGTGACTATCACCTGATCTAAGGTACCCGCCCCCCACCCCCGTAGTTATCATATTCCTCCCACCTCCCCTAGTCCCCTCCCATCCATCCTGTCTACTTATTTTCATTTGGGGAGCAAAGGAAGAAAGTTAAATGGCTCTGGCTGGGTTAGGTTTTTGTGGTTAAAACAGTTTAATACAATATCATAGATATTAATTTTGCACGGGCAACATTCAGAACTTTTTTCCTTTTAACGTTTTTCCCTTTATTTTTCAGGTAGCCCTGATAGGGATATGCTTGTCCCAGACAGATGCGGCGGTGACGGCGGAGTCGGCGGAAGCGGAAGCGATCCCTGGTAAGTATAATACTTTTATTTTAGGAGCGACGGAGACGGAGACGGCGAGGACGGCGAGAATGGTAAAGAATTCTCAGGTAAGTATGGTATCTCATCACTGTGGTTTAAAACCCTTTAATTAAACCAGTTTCCAAACAATTCTGCTTATTGTAACCTTCTCTTTTTTTGAGGTAAAACATTGTGTTGTAGCTACTGGAACCCAGCAGGAAGACCGCAAGGGTGATAAAGCCAGTAGGGGTGAAATAAATGTTATTGTATCCATCAAATGTTCTCAATTGTTATCTTTATTTCCATATTGTTAACCAACTCAAGCAAGGAAGGCAGGTAATATCCAAATTACTTTTATTATTTCCTAACCTAAACCAACTAGGACCACTGGAAATGTCCAGTTTCCTGCAATCATGGAGAGAAAGCACAAGGGGGGAGAGAGGGAAAGAGAGAGAGAGAGAGAGAAAAAGAGAAAGAGAGAGAAAACACATATGTATAGGAGGAGAGATTACAGATGATTTTGAAATGAGGGTTTACCAATTAGGGTTAAAACTGAAGGTTAGGGTTAGAATTGTGGCGAGGGTAAAGAATTCAAACAGTAAAGGGTTGAAAATTGATTGTTTTAGTTTGGGAAGCCAGAGGTTAGGGGTTAGGGAAAAGTCCAAAATTATGGGTTAGGGACCGAAGCCCCAAATCTGGGGTTAGGGATCACAGTCTGAAGTCAAGGGTAAAGGGTTAGGGCTAACAGTCTAAGGTCTGGGGTTAAGGTTAGGGATACAGTCAGTGGTTTTAGGGTTAGGGCCTGTAGTCCAAAGTCTAGGGTTAGGGTTAGGGGTCAGGGTGTGGTAAAGGGTTAGGGATAACCGTCTAGAGTCTGGAGTAAAGGCCTAAAGTCCAGAGTTTGAGGTTAGGGGTCAGAGTAAGGGGAAGGGGTTGGTAATTAGGAAACACCGTCTACAGTCAAGGATTGTCAGTGTGTAGTGAGTAATGTAAGGTTGGATAGAAGAAAGAAAGAAATGTAAAAAGAACTATGAAAAACCGGAAATGTTTTTTTTAAAAATTTGTTTTATTGTCCTCTCCTGTTCCTGCAACTGATGAAAAACCAGGACTGTATTTATTGTAAATCATAAATTCTACATAACACTCTATATGGCTCTAGGAACCCCCATATTATCTCTAACTATCCGTTAGTCTTAATACAATGGATTAATGGCACATCTAGAAAAAAGGTTCAAAAGAGGTTATTTGGTTAGTAGTCATGAAGCTTTAAAGGTAAGTATTATTTTTAGGTGTCCTAGAGCTATATCAGGGTGAAAACTCCCCGCCTTCCTTACTGTAGTTTATGGGCTAATCCTCTATCTGTTGGCACCAGTATTCCAAGGTTAGGTTGGCCGTATCCTTGGTCCACTGAGTACTGTCAGCCGGATCTACTTTGAAGCGTAGAGGATGTAGTCCTTCTAATGCCCATCCACGCTTGTCTATATAATTGTTGATTGTCTTTAAATTATTTTGGTGAGTTTGGCATAAAAGGTCAGAATATTGGATAAGGGGGGTGTAAACAGTTGCATTGGGAAAGGTGATGTCTACTGTGTTCCATAGGGCCTGTAACTGTTTTAGGGCCGTTTTACTGGGGTGTTGTACCCTATTCTCCAGTCCCACTGCAAGAACTACTTTTTCCACCTGTGGCTGGGGAGGTAGTTTGTGTAGAATGTTGTTGATATGATAGAAGGAGGCTCCCGGAAAACTATCTATTTGTATTTGTGGATTATCTATGTGTGTGACTTTACTGAGGTTACCGTCTCCTATGAAAATGGTGGGCTTTAGGACCTTCAAAGACCACTCTTTACCCTTACGGTATGTGGGAGGATGTTTCCGTGGCCCGCGAGTTTTTATTCTCATTGGGTCCTTAAAGTCCTCCTCCGATGTTATGGAGGAGGTAGGAGACTTATGGCTATGTGATTGCAGTGGTATATGTTTGGTCCCTGTAACTGATATGGTTTGGGAATAGTCAGGGAGGGATTCAACTGGGGGATGGTTTCCCTTCAATTGCCCTTTCATCACTTTATTCCCCGCCTTGTTAGGCTTTCCCAACGGAGCTTTAGCTTCCGGGGTACAGGGACCTGTGAAAGAGATGTTTTGAAGGTGATTGGATAGATTTACTTTACTATTGAAACTAAGTGGTGAACTATGATCCAAACTGTGTGCTGTGTGGTGTACTTGGGCCTGCACTGTGATTTGTTTGGGGCGTGGTCTGGATTGAGGGGGCTGTGAGGTTTTGTACTGATTATCTGATTGTTGTAAGGGGTCTGTGTTTGGGGCCAAAATTGTTTTTGTGGGACTCAATTTGTTGTTGTTTTTTATGATATTTAGGGGTTCTACATTATCTGCCAGGTAAGTTTGTATAATGTGTTTAGTAATGTTATTGGTATCCTCTCTTAATTTCTGTTTATATCTATTTTGTGCCCATTTTATTGCTATTTCCCATTCCCTATCCCCCCATCTGTCTACTTGTTCTAATAATGTTTCCCTCCCCCGTGTATAATGGTCCTGTAGAATGTACATATTAGTTTCCATCCAGGAGAATGTGTTGGCTGTTAAGTTTTCTGCTGTAATGGTAGAGGGCATAGCTGGTTTAATGAATTGAGTTAATTTAGTGACCTGTTTTAACATCCCTGCTGGGAGAGTGTTAGTTTCTAATGCCTGTTCAACTATTTTAAGATGGTGGGTCATTTGTATTAGTTTAAAATAGGCCTTAGTTACATTTTTATCAAACAGGGTAGCTCTACTAGTCTGAGTAGGGTTGGGATCCCTAATATGGGCCTGTTCCAGGTTAGCCAAAACAGTGAATCTATTTCGTGAGGAAGCCATATGAAAATAAAACCAAAGCAGTTAGGGGTGCCAGAAAAAGATCATAAAACAGTTCCCACCTTAGAATAGCTAGCAGCCCAGGTCCAATGCAGGATCTTCCAGGGATTCAGTGGTCCCACAGCAAGCGGTGATGGTGCTAGGCCCGATGGCCTATTGTTGGGCCTGTTTTTCAGGCCTAGTCCTCCTTCCTGCTTCTAGGGAACACACTGAGAAATCTCCTAGACCAAGCTGTGATACAATCCTTTTACTTGTCCTCAGAAAGGTCCAGTTCCATGGGAAGGGTGAGCAACTGTAGTAGATCCTTTTACCAGCTATCCCCCAGCTGAGTTTGTTAAAAACACTGTAACTTTATTGTTAAAATCAAGTTTTTGTAAAACCAAAATAAAAAATAGAGATCGCTTTCAATCTCTATAAAATACCTGCACTGTTTTTTGGTTTGGCTTTTAAAATCCTGAAGAAGTCCTAACGTTTCGCACTACATGGTGCTTCTTCAGAGGACTAACAGGCCTGAGTAGGATCCCATCCCTATATATAAGTGTATATCATGTGACTATCACCTGATCTAAGGTACCCGCCCCCCACCCCCGTAGTTATCATATTCCTCCCACCTCCCCTAGTCCCCTCCCATCCATCCTGTCTACTTATTTTCATTTGGGGAGCAAAGGAAGAAAGTTAAATGGCTCTGGCTGGGTTAGGTTTTTGTGGTTAAAACAGTTTAATACAATATCATAGATATTAATTTTGCACGGGCAACATTCAGAACTTTTTTCCTTTTAACGTTTTTCCCTTTATTTTTCAGGTAGCCCTGATAGGGATATGCTTGTCCCAGACAGATGCGGCGGTGACGGCGGAGTCGGCGGAAGCGGAAGCGATCCCTGGTAAGTATAATACTTTTATTTTAGGAGCGACGGAGACGGAGACGGCGAGGACGGCGAGAATGGTAAAGAATTCTCAGGTAAGTATGGTATCTCATCACTGTGGTTTAAAACCCTTTAATTAAACCAGTTTCCAAACAATTCTGCTTATTGTAACCTTCTCTTTTTTTGAGGTAAAACATTGTGTTGTAGCTACTGGAACCCAGCAGGAAGACCGCAAGGGTGATAAAGCCAGTAGGGGTGAAATAAATGTTATTGTATCCATCAAATGTTCTCAATTGTTATCTTTATTTCCATATTGTTAACCAACTCAAGCAAGGAAGGCAGGTAATATCCAAATTACTTTTATTATTTCCTAACCTAAACCAACTAGGACCACTGGAAATGTCCAGTTTCCTGCAATCATGGAGAGAAAGCACAAGGGGGGAGAGAGGGAAAGAGAGAGAGAGAGAGAGAAAAAGAGAAAGAGAGAGAAAACACATATGTATAGGAGGAGAGATTACAGATGATTTTGAAATGAGGGTTTACCAATTAGGGTTAAAACTGAAGGTTAGGGTTAGAATTGTGGCGAGGGTAAAGAATTCAAACAGTAAAGGGTTGAAAATTGATTGTTTTAGTTTGGGAAGCCAGAGGTTAGGGGTTAGGGAAAAGTCCAAAATTATGGGTTAGGGACCGAAGCCCCAAATCTGGGGTTAGGGATCACAGTCTGAAGTCAAGGGTAAAGGGTTAGGGCTAACAGTCTAAGGTCTGGGGTTAAGGTTAGGGATACAGTCAGTGGTTTTAGGGTTAGGGCCTGTAGTCCAAAGTCTAGGGTTAGGGTTAGGGGTCAGGGTGTGGTAAAGGGTTAGGGATAACCGTCTAGAGTCTGGAGTAAAGGCCTAAAGTCCAGAGTTTGAGGTTAGGGGTCAGAGTAAGGGGAAGGGGTTGGTAATTAGGAAACACCGTCTACAGTCAAGGATTGTCAGTGTGTAGTGAGTAATGTAAGGTTGGATAGAAGAAAGAAAGAAATGTAAAAAGAACTATGAAAAACCGGAAATGTTTTTTTTAAAAATTTGTTTTATTGTCCTCTCCTGTTCCTGCAACTGATGAAAAACCAGGACTGTATTTATTGTAAATCATAAATTCTACATAACACTCTATATGGCTCTAGGAACCCCCATATTATCTCTAACTATCCGTTAGTCTTAATACAATGGATTAATGGCACATCTAGAAAAAAGGTTCAAAAGAGGTTATTTGGTTAGTAGTCATGAAGCTTTAAAGGTAAGTATTATTTTTAGGTGTCCTAGAGCTATATCAGGGTGAAAACTCCCCGCCTTCCTTACTGTAGTTTATGGGCTAATCCTCTATCTGTTGGCACCAGTATTCCAAGGTTAGGTTGGCCGTATCCTTGGTCCACTGAGTACTGTCAGCCGGATCTACTTTGAAGCGTAGAGGATGTAGTCCTTCTAATGCCCATCCACGCTTGTCTATATAATTGTTGATTGTCTTTAAATTATTTTGGTGAGTTTGGCATAAAAGGTCAGAATATTGGATAAGGGGGGTGTAAACAGTTGCATTGGGAAAGGTGATGTCTACTGTGTTCCATAGGGCCTGTAACTGTTTTAGGGCCGTTTTACTGGGGTGTTGTACCCTATTCTCCAGTCCCACTGCAAGAACTACTTTTTCCACCTGTGGCTGGGGAGGTAGTTTGTGTAGAATGTTGTTGATATGATAGAAGGAGGCTCCCGGAAAACTATCTATTTGTATTTGTGGATTATCTATGTGTGTGACTTTACTGAGGTTACCGTCTCCTATGAAAATGGTGGGCTTTAGGACCTTCAAAGACCACTCTTTACCCTTACGGTATGTGGGAGGATGTTTCCGTGGCCCGCGAGTTTTTATTCTCATTGGGTCCTTAAAGTCCTCCTCCGATGTTATGGAGGAGGTAGGAGACTTATGGCTATGTGATTGCAGTGGTATATGTTTGGTCCCTGTAACTGATATGGTTTGGGAATAGTCAGGGAGGGATTCAACTGGGGGATGGTTTCCCTTCAATTGCCCTTTCATCACTTTATTCCCCGCCTTGTTAGGCTTTCCCAACGGAGCTTTAGCTTCCGGGGTACAGGGACCTGTGAAAGAGATGTTTTGAAGGTGATTGGATAGATTTACTTTACTATTGAAACTAAGTGGTGAACTATGATCCAAACTGTGTGCTGTGTGGTGTACTTGGGCCTGCACTGTGATTTGTTTGGGGCGTGGTCTGGATTGAGGGGGCTGTGAGGTTTTGTACTGATTATCTGATTGTTGTAAGGGGTCTGTGTTTGGGGCCAAAATTGTTTTTGTGGGACTCAATTTGTTGTTGTTTTTTATGATATTTAGGGGTTCTACATTATCTGCCAGGTAAGTTTGTATAATGTGTTTAGTAATGTTATTGGTATCCTCTCTTAATTTCTGTTTATATCTATTTTGTGCCCATTTTATTGCTATTTCCCATTCCCTATCCCCCCATCTGTCTACTTGTTCTAATAATGTTTCCCTCCCCCGTGTATAATGGTCCTGTAGAATGTACATATTAGTTTCCATCCAGGAGAATGTGTTGGCTGTTAAGTTTTCTGCTGTAATGGTAGAGGGCATAGCTGGTTTAATGAATTGAGTTAATTTAGTGACCTGTTTTAACATCCCTGCTGGGAGAGTGTTAGTTTCTAATGCCTGTTCAACTATTTTAAGATGGTGGGTCATTTGTATTAGTTTAAAATAGGCCTTAGTTACATTTTTATCAAACAGGGTAGCTCTACTAGTCTGAGTAGGGTTGGGATCCCTAATATGGGCCTGTTCCAGGTTAGCCAAAACAGTGAATCTATTTCGTGAGGAAGCCATATGAAAATAAAACCAAAGCAGTTAGGGGTGCCAGAAAAAGATCATAAAACAGTTCCCACCTTAGAATAGCTAGCAGCCCAGGTCCAATGCAGGATCTTCCAGGGATTCAGTGGTCCCACAGCAAGCGGTGATGGTGCTAGGCCCGATGGCCTATTGTTGGGCCTGTTTTTCAGGCCTAGTCCTCCTTCCTGCTTCTAGGGAACACACTGAGAAATCTCCTAGACCAAGCTGTGATACAATCCTTTTACTTGTCCTCAGAAAGGTCCAGTTCCATGGGAAGGGTGAGCAACTGTAGTAGATCCTTTTACCAGCTATCCCCCAGCTGAGTTTGTTAAAAACACTGTAACTTTATTGTTAAAATCAAGTTTTTGTAAAACCAAAATAAAAAATAGAGATCGCTTTCAATCTCTATAAAATACCTGCACTGTTTTTTGGTTTGGCTTTTAAAATCCTGAAGAAGTCCTAACGTTTCGCACTACATGGTGCTTCTTCAGAGGACTAACAGGCCTGAGTAGGATCCCATCCCTATATATAAGTGTATATCATGTGACTATCACCTGATCTAAGGTACCCGCCCCCCACCCCCGTAGTTATCATATTCCTCCCACCTCCCCTAGTCCCCTCCCATCCATCCTGTCTACTTATTTTCATTTGGGGAGCAAAGGAAGAAAGTTAAATGGCTCTGGCTGGGTTAGGTTTTTGTGGTTAAAACAGTTTAATACAATATCATAGATATTAATTTTGCACGGGCAACATTCAGAACTTTTTTCCTTTTAACGTTTTTCCCTTTATTTTTCAGGTAGCCCTGATAGGGATATGCTTGTCCCAGACAGATGCGGCGGTGACGGCGGAGTCGGCGGAAGCGGAAGCGATCCCTGGTAAGTATAATACTTTTATTTTAGGAGCGACGGAGACGGAGACGGCGAGGACGGCGAGAATGGTAAAGAATTCTCAGGTAAGTATGGTATCTCATCACTGTGGTTTAAAACCCTTTAATTAAACCAGTTTCCAAACAATTCTGCTTATTGTAACCTTCTCTTTTTTTGAGGTAAAACATTGTGTTGTAGCTACTGGAACCCAGCAGGAAGACCGCAAGGGTGATAAAGCCAGTAGGGGTGAAATAAATGTTATTGTATCCATCAAATGTTCTCAATTGTTATCTTTATTTCCATATTGTTAACCAACTCAAGCAAGGAAGGCAGGTAATATCCAAATTACTTTTATTATTTCCTAACCTAAACCAACTAGGACCACTGGAAATGTCCAGTTTCCTGCAATCATGGAGAGAAAGCACAAGGGGGGAGAGAGGGAAAGAGAGAGAGAGAGAGAGAAAAAGAGAAAGAGAGAGAAAACACATATGTATAGGAGGAGAGATTACAGATGATTTTGAAATGAGGGTTTACCAATTAGGGTTAAAACTGAAGGTTAGGGTTAGAATTGTGGCGAGGGTAAAGAATTCAAACAGTAAAGGGTTGAAAATTGATTGTTTTAGTTTGGGAAGCCAGAGGTTAGGGGTTAGGGAAAAGTCCAAAATTATGGGTTAGGGACCGAAGCCCCAAATCTGGGGTTAGGGATCACAGTCTGAAGTCAAGGGTAAAGGGTTAGGGCTAACAGTCTAAGGTCTGGGGTTAAGGTTAGGGATACAGTCAGTGGTTTTAGGGTTAGGGCCTGTAGTCCAAAGTCTAGGGTTAGGGTTAGGGGTCAGGGTGTGGTAAAGGGTTAGGGATAACCGTCTAGAGTCTGGAGTAAAGGCCTAAAGTCCAGAGTTTGAGGTTAGGGGTCAGAGTAAGGGGAAGGGGTTGGTAATTAGGAAACACCGTCTACAGTCAAGGATTGTCAGTGTGTAGTGAGTAATGTAAGGTTGGATAGAAGAAAGAAAGAAATGTAAAAAGAACTATGAAAAACCGGAAATGTTTTTTTTAAAAATTTGTTTTATTGTCCTCTCCTGTTCCTGCAACTGATGAAAAACCAGGACTGTATTTATTGTAAATCATAAATTCTACATAACACTCTATATGGCTCTAGGAACCCCCATATTATCTCTAACTATCCGTTAGTCTTAATACAATGGATTAATGGCACATCTAGAAAAAAGGTTCAAAAGAGGTTATTTGGTTAGTAGTCATGAAGCTTTAAAGGTAAGTATTATTTTTAGGTGTCCTAGAGCTATATCAGGGTGAAAACTCCCCGCCTTCCTTACTGTAGTTTATGGGCTAATCCTCTATCTGTTGGCACCAGTATTCCAAGGTTAGGTTGGCCGTATCCTTGGTCCACTGAGTACTGTCAGCCGGATCTACTTTGAAGCGTAGAGGATGTAGTCCTTCTAATGCCCATCCACGCTTGTCTATATAATTGTTGATTGTCTTTAAATTATTTTGGTGAGTTTGGCATAAAAGGTCAGAATATTGGATAAGGGGGGTGTAAACAGTTGCATTGGGAAAGGTGATGTCTACTGTGTTCCATAGGGCCTGTAACTGTTTTAGGGCCGTTTTACTGGGGTGTTGTACCCTATTCTCCAGTCCCACTGCAAGAACTACTTTTTCCACCTGTGGCTGGGGAGGTAGTTTGTGTAGAATGTTGTTGATATGATAGAAGGAGGCTCCCGGAAAACTATCTATTTGTATTTGTGGATTATCTATGTGTGTGACTTTACTGAGGTTACCGTCTCCTATGAAAATGGTGGGCTTTAGGACCTTCAAAGACCACTCTTTACCCTTACGGTATGTGGGAGGATGTTTCCGTGGCCCGCGAGTTTTTATTCTCATTGGGTCCTTAAAGTCCTCCTCCGATGTTATGGAGGAGGTAGGAGACTTATGGCTATGTGATTGCAGTGGTATATGTTTGGTCCCTGTAACTGATATGGTTTGGGAATAGTCAGGGAGGGATTCAACTGGGGGATGGTTTCCCTTCAATTGCCCTTTCATCACTTTATTCCCCGCCTTGTTAGGCTTTCCCAACGGAGCTTTAGCTTCCGGGGTACAGGGACCTGTGAAAGAGATGTTTTGAAGGTGATTGGATAGATTTACTTTACTATTGAAACTAAGTGGTGAACTATGATCCAAACTGTGTGCTGTGTGGTGTACTTGGGCCTGCACTGTGATTTGTTTGGGGCGTGGTCTGGATTGAGGGGGCTGTGAGGTTTTGTACTGATTATCTGATTGTTGTAAGGGGTCTGTGTTTGGGGCCAAAATTGTTTTTGTGGGACTCAATTTGTTGTTGTTTTTTATGATATTTAGGGGTTCTACATTATCTGCCAGGTAAGTTTGTATAATGTGTTTAGTAATGTTATTGGTATCCTCTCTTAATTTCTGTTTATATCTATTTTGTGCCCATTTTATTGCTATTTCCCATTCCCTATCCCCCCATCTGTCTACTTGTTCTAATAATGTTTCCCTCCCCCGTGTATAATGGTCCTGTAGAATGTACATATTAGTTTCCATCCAGGAGAATGTGTTGGCTGTTAAGTTTTCTGCTGTAATGGTAGAGGGCATAGCTGGTTTAATGAATTGAGTTAATTTAGTGACCTGTTTTAACATCCCTGCTGGGAGAGTGTTAGTTTCTAATGCCTGTTCAACTATTTTAAGATGGTGGGTCATTTGTATTAGTTTAAAATAGGCCTTAGTTACATTTTTATCAAACAGGGTAGCTCTACTAGTCTGAGTAGGGTTGGGATCCCTAATATGGGCCTGTTCCAGGTTAGCCAAAACAGTGAATCTATTTCGTGAGGAAGCCATATGAAAATAAAACCAAAGCAGTTAGGGGTGCCAGAAAAAGATCATAAAACAGTTCCCACCTTAGAATAGCTAGCAGCCCAGGTCCAATGCAGGATCTTCCAGGGATTCAGTGGTCCCACAGCAAGCGGTGATGGTGCTAGGCCCGATGGCCTATTGTTGGGCCTGTTTTTCAGGCCTAGTCCTCCTTCCTGCTTCTAGGGAACACACTGAGAAATCTCCTAGACCAAGCTGTGATACAATCCTTTTACTTGTCCTCAGAAAGGTCCAGTTCCATGGGAAGGGTGAGCAACTGTAGTAGATCCTTTTACCAGCTATCCCCCAGCTGAGTTTGTTAAAAACACTGTAACTTTATTGTTAAAATCAAGTTTTTGTAAAACCAAAATAAAAAATAGAGATCGCTTTCAATCTCTATAAAATACCTGCACTGTTTTTTGGTTTGGCTTTTAAAATCCTGAAGAAGTCCTAACGTTTCGCACTACATGGTGCTTCTTCAGAGGACTAACAGGCCTGAGTAGGATCCCATCCCTATATATAAGTGTATATCATGTGACTATCACCTGATCTAAGGTACCCGCCCCCCACCCCCGTAGTTATCATATTCCTCCCACCTCCCCTAGTCCCCTCCCATCCATCCTGTCTACTTATTTTCATTTGGGGAGCAAAGGAAGAAAGTTAAATGGCTCTGGCTGGGTTAGGTTTTTGTGGTTAAAACAGTTTAATACAATATCATAGATATTAATTTTGCACGGGCAACATTCAGAACTTTTTTCCTTTTAACGTTTTTCCCTTTATTTTTCAGGTAGCCCTGATAGGGATATGCTTGTCCCAGACAGATGCGGCGGTGACGGCGGAGTCGGCGGAAGCGGAAGCGATCCCTGGTAAGTATAATACTTTTATTTTAGGAGCGACGGAGACGGAGACGGCGAGGACGGCGAGAATGGTAAAGAATTCTCAGGTAAGTATGGTATCTCATCACTGTGGTTTAAAACCCTTTAATTAAACCAGTTTCCAAACAATTCTGCTTATTGTAACCTTCTCTTTTTTTGAGGTAAAACATTGTGTTGTAGCTACTGGAACCCAGCAGGAAGACCGCAAGGGTGATAAAGCCAGTAGGGGTGAAATAAATGTTATTGTATCCATCAAATGTTCTCAATTGTTATCTTTATTTCCATATTGTTAACCAACTCAAGCAAGGAAGGCAGGTAATATCCAAATTACTTTTATTATTTCCTAACCTAAACCAACTAGGACCACTGGAAATGTCCAGTTTCCTGCAATCATGGAGAGAAAGCACAAGGGGGGAGAGAGGGAAAGAGAGAGAGAGAGAGAGAAAAAGAGAAAGAGAGAGAAAACACATATGTATAGGAGGAGAGATTACAGATGATTTTGAAATGAGGGTTTACCAATTAGGGTTAAAACTGAAGGTTAGGGTTAGAATTGTGGCGAGGGTAAAGAATTCAAACAGTAAAGGGTTGAAAATTGATTGTTTTAGTTTGGGAAGCCAGAGGTTAGGGGTTAGGGAAAAGTCCAAAATTATGGGTTAGGGACCGAAGCCCCAAATCTGGGGTTAGGGATCACAGTCTGAAGTCAAGGGTAAAGGGTTAGGGCTAACAGTCTAAGGTCTGGGGTTAAGGTTAGGGATACAGTCAGTGGTTTTAGGGTTAGGGCCTGTAGTCCAAAGTCTAGGGTTAGGGTTAGGGGTCAGGGTGTGGTAAAGGGTTAGGGATAACCGTCTAGAGTCTGGAGTAAAGGCCTAAAGTCCAGAGTTTGAGGTTAGGGGTCAGAGTAAGGGGAAGGGGTTGGTAATTAGGAAACACCGTCTACAGTCAAGGATTGTCAGTGTGTAGTGAGTAATGTAAGGTTGGATAGAAGAAAGAAAGAAATGTAAAAAGAACTATGAAAAACCGGAAATGTTTTTTTTAGGGTTAGGGTTAGGGTTAGGGTTAGGGTTAGGGTTAGGTACCTTACACCGTTTAAATATTTATTTTACGCGAATGCATTCAAAAATCCCATATAAAGTGTGCATATATGTAACCAACAGTGGTTTTTTGTAAAAAATTGGTTGCATTTGTGAACCTCAATGTTAATTTCCCATATGGTTCATAAATGCATTTTTGACACATGTTTAAATTTTGGACCGTTTTTTAATGCAATTATGAACATTTAATTTTTATTTTTTAGGTAAATCCCTTGCACATACACCAGGAGGCATCAGTGAGCATCACAAAAAAACATTATTTCATTTCTGATTTTAAAGTTACGCTTTTGCACTTGTCAATTTCTGATTTTCATTTGCAAAAACTTTGAGCTACGGGTTTGAAATTTCTTAACCAAGTTACCCGCCTTTAGGTGCACCTGGTTAGGGGAGATCTACATCCTACGACTGTTGGTTCTGTTTTGACTCATCGGTGGACTCTGGCAATGCTGGCCAGGACTCAGTGCACCTTCCCTGGGTTGGCTATCAAAGGACAGCTCGGTAGTCCCTTCGGGCCCAAGACAGCCGGCCAACTTAGGACAAAGGCCCCCTGACCTTAAGGCCCCATGTACACTCAGGCTGACCCAGCTTTCAGTGCACCTTCCCCGGCTACACTTTGGACTAGCCACTGCCAACCACTTGGCCAACAAGGCCATTTGGGCCCGGGACGATGAGCCCTGCGGGCTCTTCGGAGAGGGGTCTGCAGAGAGGGCCCTTCGGGCCCAAGACAGTCCGGCCTGCAGGGCCCTTCGGGCCCGGGAGGATGAGCCCTGCGGGCTCATGGGAGAGGGCCCTTCGGGCCCAAGACAGTCCGGCCTGCAGGGCCCTTCGGGCCCGGGACGATGAGCCCTGCGGGCTCTTCGGAGAGTGGTCTGCAGAGAGGGCCCTTCGGGCCCAAGAAAGTCCGGCCTGCAGGGCCCTTCGGGCCCGGGAGGATGAGCCCTGCGGGCTCATGGGAGAGGGCCCTTCGGGCCCAAGACAGTCCGGCCTGCAGGGCCCTTCGGGCCCAAGACAGTCCGGCCAGCTTAGGACAAAGGGCCCCTCACCTTAAGGCCCACATTCAGTCAGGCTGACCCAGCTTTCAGTGCACCTTCCCCGGCTACACTTTGGACTAGCCACTGCCAACCACTTGGCCAACAAGGCCATTTGGGCCCGGGACGATGAGCCCTGCGGGCTCTTCGGAGAGGGGTCTGCAGAGAGGGCCCTTCGGGCCCAAGACAGTCCGGCCTGCAGGGCCCTTCGGGCCCGGGAGGATGAGCCCTGCGGGCTCATGGGAGAGGGCCCTTCGGGCCCAAGACAGTCCGGCCTGCAGGGCCCTTCGGGCCCGGGACGATGAGCCCTGCGGGCTCTTCGGAGAGTGGTCTGCAGAGAGGGCCCTTCGGGCCCAAGAAAGTCCGGCCTGCAGGGCCCTTCGGGCCCGGGAGGATGAGCCCTGCGGGCTCATGGGAGAGGGCCCTTCGGGCCCAAGACAGTCCGGCCTGCAGGGCCCTTCGGGCCCAAGACAGTCCGGCCAGCTTAGGACAAAGGGCCCCTCACCTTAAGGCCCACATTCAGTCAGGCTGACCCAGCTTTCAGTGCACCTTCCCCGGCTACACTTTGGACTAGCCACTGCCAACCACTTGGCCAACAAGGCCATTTGGGCCCGGGACGATGAGCCCTGCGGGCTCTTCGGAGAGGGGTCTGCAGAGAGGGCCCTTCGGGCCCAAGACAGTCCGGCCTGCTGGGCCCTTCGGGCCCGGGAGGATGAGCCCTGCGGGCTCATGGGAGAGGGCCCTTCGGGCCCAAGACAGTCCGGCCTGCAGGGCCCTTCGGGCCCGGGACGATGAGCCCTGCGGGCTCTTCGGAGAGTGGTCTGCAGAGAGGGCCCTTCGGGCCCAAGACAGTCCGGCCTGCAGGGCCCTTCGGGCCCGGGAGGATGAGCCCTGCGGGCTCATGGGAGAGGGCCCTTCGGGCCCAAGACAGTCCGGCCTGCAGGGCCCTTCGGGCCCGGGAGGATGAGCCCTGCGGGCTCATGGGAGAGGGCCCTTCGGGCCCAAGACAGTCCGGCCTGCAGGGCCCTTCGGGCCCGGGACGATGAGCCCTGCGGGCTCTTCGGAGAGGGGTCTGCAGAGAGGGCCCTTCGGGCCCAAGACAGTCCGGCCAGCTTAGGACAAAGGGCCCCTGACCTTAAGGCCCACATTCAGTCAGGCTGACCCAGCTTTAAGTGCACCTTCCCCGGCTACAAAAGGTACCTAGCCACTGCCAACCACTCGGCCAACAGGGCCCTTCGGGCCCGGGAGGATCAGCCCTGCAGGTTCTTCGGAGAGGGGTCTGTGGGTAGGGCCCTTCGGGCCCAAGACAGTCCGGCCAACAGGGCCCTTCGGGCCCAGGAGGATGAGCCCTACGGGCTCATCGGAAAGGGCCCTTCGGGCCCAAGACACTCGCCCAAGACAGTCCGCAAGCTGGGCCCGAAGGGCCCGGGACGATGAGCCCGCAGGGCTCTTCGGACAAGGCCCTTCGGGCCCAAGGCAGCCGGCCAACTTAGGACAAGGGCCCCCTGACCTTAAGGCCCACATACGGTCAGGCTGACCCAGCTTTAAGTGCACCTTCCCCGGCTACACTTTCGACAAAGGGCCCCTAAACTTAAGGCCCACATACGGTCAGGCTCACCCAGCTTTAAGTGCACCTTCCCCGGCTACACTTTCGACAAAGGGGCCCTAAACTTAAGGCCCACATACGGTCAGGCTCACCCAGCTTTAAGTGCACCTTCCCCGGCTACACTTTCGACAAAGGGGCCCTAAACTTAAGGCCCACATACGGTCAGGCTCACCCGGCTTTGAGTGCACCTTCCCTGGGTACAGTTTCACCGAGGGCCCGCTGGTTCCCGGACTCCCCTGTGACTTAGGGTTATGGTTTCAGCTGGCACTTAGGGTTACGCTTGCAGATGGCACTTATGGTTATGCTTCCACCTGCTACTTAGGGTTACGCTTGCAGCTGGCACTTACGGTTATGCTTGCACCTTCTACTTAGGGTTATGTAATGGGCCCTTCGGGCCCAAGACAGTCCGGCCTGCAGGGCCCTTCGGGCCCGGGAGGATGAGCCCTACGGGCTCATGGGAGTGGGCCCTTCGGGCCCAAGACAGTCCACCTGCAGGGCCCTTCGGGCCCAAGACAGTCCGGCCAGCTTAGGACAAAGGGCCCCTGACCTTAAGGCCCACATTCAGTCAGGCTGACCCAGCTTTAAGTGCACCTTCCCCGGCTACACTTTGGACAAAGGGCCCCTAAACTTAAGGCCCACATATGGTCAGGCTCACCCAGCTTTAAGTGCACCTTCCCCGGCTACACTTTCGACAAAGGGCCCCTAAACTTAAGGCCCACATACGGTCAGGCTCACCCAGCTTTAAGTGCACCTTCCCCGGCTACACTTTGGACAAAGGGGCCCTAAACTTAAGGCCCACATACGGTCAGGCTCACCCGGCTTTAAGTGCACCTTCCCCGGCTACACTTTCGACAAAGGGGCCCTAAACTTAAGGCCCACATACGGTCAGGCTGACCCAGCTTTAAGTGCACCTTCCCCGGCTACACTTTGGACAAAGGGCCCCTAAACTTAAGGCCCACATACGGTCAGGCTCACCCAGCTTTAAGTGCACCTTCCCCGGCTACACTTTACGGCTTGGGGGAGAGACGAGCGGGCAGCTTATGCTGGAGCCTGGTTGACGATGACTCTCACATAATATCCTACTAGTACCGTGCACGGGCACCTCCCACAATGACCGCACCCAAGGGAGGGCGGGGCGGCGAGGCCCGTGCGGCTTCCCTTCTGCCTGGCTGGAGGCCTAGTTTCATCTCGTCCCTTTTGGAACATCATGTTGGCCAAAAAATCTAAACATAAGACCAGGCAAGCTTCTGAAAGGTACCCAGAAGTAAGTGCACCATCTCTGGGTACACTTATGACAAAGGCCCCTTGACCTTAAGGACCTCCTAAGACCAGGCAACCATCTGAAAGGTACCCAGAATGAAGTGCACCTTCCCTGTGACTTAGGGTTACTGTCACACCTGCTACTTATGGTACCACCCACAGTGCCCGCACCCAAGGGAGGGCGGGGCGGCGAGGCCCGCGCGGCTTCCCTTCTGCCCGGCTGGAGGCCTGGTTTCGTCTCGGGCCTTTTGGAAGATGATCATGTTGGCCACAAAATCTAAACGTAAGACCAGGCAATCTTCTGAAAGGTGCCCAGCTTTCAGTGCACCTTCCCTGGGTACACTTAGGACAAAGGCCCCTGACCTTAATGACCTCCTAAGACCAGGCAACCTTCTCAAAGGTACCCAGGATTCAATGCACCTTCCCTGGGTACGGTTTCACCGAGGGCCCGCTGCTTCCCGGACTCCCCTCTGACTTAGGGTTATGGTTTCAGCTGGCACTTACGGTTACGCTTGCAGATGGCACTTAGGGTTATGCTTCCACCTGCTACTTAAGGTACCACCCACCGTGCCCGCACCCAAGGGAGGGCGGGGCGGCGAGGCCCGCGCGGCTTCCCTTCTGCCCGGCTTGGAGGCCTGGTTTCGTCTCGTCCCTTTTGGAAGATGATCATGTTGGCCAAAAAATCTAAACGTAAGACCAGGCAATCTTCTGAAAGGCGCCCAGCTTTCAGTGCACCTTCCCTGGGTACACTTAGGACAAAGGCCCCTGACCTTAATTACCTCCTAACACCAGGTAACCATCTGAAAGGTACCCAGGAGTAAGTGCACCATCTCTGGGTACAGTTTCACCGAGGGTCCGCTGGTTCCCGGACTTCCCTGTGACTTAGGGTTATAGTTGCAGCTGCTACTTAGGGTTACGGTTGCAGCTGGCACTTACGGTTATGCTTCCACCTGCTACTTAGGGTTATGCTTGCACCTGCTACTTAGGGTTATGGAAAGACAGCTGGCCCAGGCTACCCAGGGTTAGATGCACCTTCCCTGGGTACAGTTTCACCGAGGGCCCGCTTGAACCCTAGGTCAATCTACCGGTCGGCCCCAGTAACCCTAGCCGGCTTTCAGTGCACCTTCCCTGGGTACGGTTTCACCGAGGGCCCGCTGGTTCCCGGACTCCCCTCTGACTTACGGTTATGGTTTCAGCTGGCACTTAAGGTTATGCTTGCAGATGGCACTTAGGGTTATGCTTCCACCTGCTACTTACGGTTATGCTTCCACCTGCTACTTAGGGTTATGCTTCCACCTGCTACTTAGGGTTATGTAAAGGGCCCTTCGGGCCCAAGACAGTCTGCCCAGGGGAGAGGGCCCTTCGGGCCCAAGACAGTCCGGCCTGCAGGGCCCTTTGGGCCCGGGAGGATGAGCCCTGCGGGCTCATGGAAGAGGGCCCTTCGGGCCCAAGACAGTCCGGCCTGCAGGGCCCTTCGGGCCCGGGAGGATGAGCCCTGCGGGCTCATGGGAGAGGGCCCTTCGGGCCCAAGACAGTCGGCCCAGGGGAAAGGGCCCTTAGAGCCCAAGACAGTCGGCCCAGGGTGCCCTCTGGTCCCAGGATCCTGATCTCCATGGGAGCCTTGGTGCCCGAGCTTTAAGCCCCCCCCCGACTGCTGCCACCCCCGACCGCCCACCCCCCGAGGTTTATCCCCTTTAAGCGCCGCAAGATGGAACTCCGGCCATCTGGTCAACCATTTGCAAGTTCGGCCATCTGGTCAACCTTTCCTACCTTGGCCATCTGGTCAACCCTTTCCTACCTTGGCCATCTGGTCAACCCTTTCTAAGATGCCCTATTTCACAAAGTGCGACTTAGCCATCTGGTCAACCCTTTCCTACCTTGGCCATCTGGTCAACCCTTTCTAAGATGCACTATTTAACAAAGTGCGACTTAGCCATCTGGTCAACCCTTTCCTACCTTGGCCATCTGGTCAACTGACCCATTCGGGCCCATGTCAGCCAGCCTAGGACGTGCCCTTCGGGGCCCTGGGGAAACAGTCGACCAGACGGCCTTATTTCAGGCGGTTGACCAGGTGACCACATTTAGTTCTGATTTTAAATGTTGCATTCATGGATTTATGAGTTCATGAAATAAACGGTGTATTTTTGATCTCACTGTTCAGATAGTAAATAATGCTTTCGTGGTTTACAATGTAATTCAGATTTTCATAATGCTTTTCCGCACTATGGTCTTAGGGTGACACCTAGTGGTCAAACGGTGGGATAGCGGCACCTAACTCAAAAGTTAGATTCCGGACATGTTTTAAACGTGATTTTACGTAATTGCATGATTTTTATTTAAAATCTGAACTTCACAAATGCATTTGTGCTCCCGGTCCCTGATTAGGGTTAGGGTTAGGGTTAGGGTTAGGGTTAGGGTTAGGGGTTAGGGTTAGGGTTAGGGTTAGGGTTAGGGTTAGGTTTAAAGTTAGAAAGTTCTTACAACATATCATAGATATTGTAGGTGCGCGGGCAACATTCACGACTTTTTCCTGTTCTAATTCCCTTTATTCCCTTCAGGTTCCCTGATCGGGATGTACTTGTCCCCAACGGAGACGGCGGTCAAGGCGGAGTCGGCGGAGGTGGAGACAGCCCCTGGTCAGTACAATATCCCTTTAAATGGGCTCATGAGCAATATAGCCTTACTGACCCATGTTTAATTCTTTATCCCATCCAGGAACGGCGGAGACGACGGAGACGACGGAGACGACGAGGACGGCGGACGCGACGGAAATAAGGTAAGTCCCTGGTAAGTATGGTGTCCCATTAATGTGGTTAAAAACCCTTTAATTGAACCAGTTTTAAGGTTTTGTAATCGTTACCTTCTTTATTCAGTAAAATGTGATGTAGTGGAAGAAAGGACAAGTGGTTAGACCAGCAAAACTTAAATAAAATACTATTATTTTATCAACAGAGTATTTTTTCAACTGTGTGGAATGTCCCAAGCAAGGAAGGCAGGTAATCCCTACTTATTTTTATTCCCTATAAAGGAGGCAATCTAGGATCACCGGATAGATCCAGTTTCCTGCATTCATGGAGAAAGGGAAAGAGAGAGAGGAAAGTATAAAGAGTGCAAAGAAAAGAAAAAAGACGAAAGAGGGAGGTTTATATCCTAAAATGAGGGTTATTGTAAATGATATTGATTAGAGTTAAGGCTGAAGGTTAGGATTATGGTTTAGGTGGAGGTAGAGGGTTAGCAATGTTACAAAGTCAAGGGTTAGGGGTTAGGGACTGTAGTCTAAAGTTAAGGGTTAGGGGTCAGGATAGAGGTCAAGGGTTAGGGGTATGGGTCTGCTGTCTAAAGTCTAGGATTAGGGTTAGGGGTCAGGATAGAGGTCAAGGGTTAGGGGTTTGAGTCTGCTGTCTAAAGTCTAGGGTTAGGGTTAGGGGTCAGGATAGAGGTCAAGGGTTAGGGGTTTGGGTCTACTGTCCAAAGTCTATGGTTAAGGTTCGGGACAGAATAGGAGTTAGGGGTTAGGACCTACTGTCCCGTGGTTAAGGTTAGGGTAGTGTCAGGGGTAAAGGGATTATCAGTGTTGATGTCAGAATAAGCAGTTACAGATAAAAGGTGCAAAGAAGAATGTCCAGAGCAGGAAATACCACTGGCGACTGGCAGTACTGCAGTTTTAGCAAGAAACCCTTATCAATGACCACCAGATAGGCTTTCAAAAATACTTTATTATTTCCTCCGGGTCCTGCAAGTCCTAAAAACCAAATAGACAGTCTACACTGTATTAATATATAATGTGCCACCATGTGGCTATAGGGTACCCAACAGTATTAGTAGTCCATAGCACATATTTCTTGGTTAGTCTATATACATATAAAAAGTTAGTAGCACCTCTAGAAAAGGAAAAAGAGGATTATTATATTAGTAGCCATAATATATTGAACTCATTGTTCTAATATAGAGGTAAGTATTTTATAGGTACCCTGGAGCTCAACATGGGTGGCTTATCCCTACCTTCCTTACTTTTGTTTGTATTGTGGTTTAATGTTTATTTTACCCTTTAACAGTTTTCTAGCTGCTGACACCAGGATTTAAAGGTTTGGGCAGCTGTATCTCTCGTCCAATGGATTGGATCCAATGGGTCTACTTTAAACCTTAATGGATGTACTTCATCCAATGCCCAACCACAGTTCTCTATATGATCATTGATTGTTTTTAAATTGTTCTGATGATATTTACATAAAAGGTCTGAATATTGAATGCGAGCAGTGAAAATAGTGGCATTAGGGAAGACAGTGTCCGCTGTTTTCCATAGTGCCTGTAGTTGCTTTATGGCAGTTTTGTGGGGGTCTTGTTCCCTGTTTTCTATTCCTGCTGCGAGGATTACCTGTTTTACCTGTGACTGGGGGGGTAGTTTCTGTAAGATTTGATTGATGTGGTAAAAGGAGGCTCCTGGATAGCTGTCTACTTGGATTTGGGGGTCATCTATGTGAGGGATTCTACTCAGGTTGTAGTCTCCTATGAAGATGGTAGGTTTCAGGACCTTCAGAGACCACTCTTTACCTTTGCGGTTTGACAGAGGGTGTTTCCGTGGCCCACGAGTATTCACTATCATTGGGTCCTGAAACTCCTCCTCCGAAACGACAGAGGAGGTAGGAGACCTGTGAGTATGTGCTGTGTGTTCGGCCCCTGTAACTGATCTTATTTGGGAATATTCAGGGAGGGTTTCAACTGGGGGATGCATGTCCTTTAGTTGCCCCTTCATCATATTATTCCCCGCCTTACTAGGCGTCCCCAACGGAGCATTAGCTTCCGGGGTACAGGGACCTGTGAAAGAGATATTTGGAGAGTGATTGGATGGATTTATTTTACTATTGAGACTGAGTGGTGACCTGTGATCCAAACTGTGTGCTGTGTGGTGTACTTGGGCCTGCACTGTGATTTGTTTGGGGCGTGGTCTGGATTGAGGGGGCTGTGGGGTTTTGTTGTTGGGGTCTGTGTTTGGGGCCAAAATTGTATTTGTGAAGCTTAATTTGTTATTGTTTTTTATATTTAGGGGTTCTACCTTGTCTGCCAGGTAAGTTTGTATAATGTATTTAGTAATGTTATTGGTATCATCCCTTAATTTCTGTTTGTATCTAGTTTGTGCCCATTTAGTGGCTACTTCCCACTCCCTATCCCCCCACCTGTCTACTTGTTCTAATAACGTTTCCCTCCCCCGTGTATAATGGTCCTGTAAGATGTGCATATTGGTTTCCATCCAGGAGAATGTGTTGGCTATTAAGTTTTCTGATGTAGTGGTGGAGGGCATAGCTGGTTTAATGAATTGAGTTAATTTAGTGGCCTGTTTCAACATCCCTGCTGGGAGAGTGTTTGTTTCTAAAGCCTGTTCAATTATTTTAAGATGGTGGGTCATTTGTATTAGTTTAAAGTAGGCTTTAGTAACATTTTTATTCAACAGTATAGTTCTATTAGCCTGGGTAGGGTTGGGATCCCTGATGTGGGCCTGTTCCAGGTTAGCCAAAACAGTGAATCTATTTCTAGAGGAAGCCATGTGAAAATAAAACCAAAACAGCCAGGGGTGCCAGAAAGGATTAAAAAGCAGTTCCCACCTTATAGTAGCTGGCAGCTCAGGTCCAATGCCGGATCCTCCAGGGATTCAGTGGTCCCACAGCAAGCGTTGTTTCTGGACGGGTGATACTAGGCCCGATGGCCTATTGTTGGGCCTAATTTTTCAGGCCTAGTCGTCCTACCTGCTTCTAGGGAACACACTGGGAGATCTCCTGGACAAAGCTGTAACACAGTCCTTTTGCTTGTCCTCCAAAAGGTTCAGTTCCATGGAAAGGGTAAGCAACTGCAGTAAATCCTAAACTAGCTTCCCCCAGCTGAGTTTAAAAACACTGTAACTTTATTGTTAAAATCAAGTTCCTATAAGACCAAAATAAAAAATAGAGATTTCTGTCAATCTCTACCAAATGCCGGCACTGTTTTTTTGTTTGGCTTTTAAAATCCTGACGAAGTCCTAACGTTTCGCACTAAATGGTGCTTCTTCAGAGGACTAACAGGCCTGAGTAGGATCCCATCCCTATATATCTGTATGTGCTTGTCATATGACCCGATCATGTGATCCTAGGTGCACGCCCCTTTCCCTCTGAGTCATGTCCCTCCCACCTCCCCTAGTCCCCACCCCCCACACCTGTCTACTGCTTATTAGGGAGAGAGGAAAAAGCCAAATGGCTCTGGCTAGGTTAGGTTTAAAGTTAGAAAGTTCTTACAACATATCATAGATATTGTAGGTGCGCGGGCAACATTCACGACTTTTTCCTGTTCTAATTCCCTTTATTCCCTTCAGGTTCCCTGATCGGGATGTACTTGTCCCCAACGGAGACGGCGGTCAAGGCGGAGTCGGCGGAGGTGGAGACAGCCCCTGGTCAGTACAATATCCCTTTAAATGGGCTCATGAGCAATATAGCCTTACTGACCCATGTTTAATTCTTTATCCCATCCAGGAACGGCGGAGACGACGGAGACGACGGAGACGACGAGGACGGCGGACGCGACGGAAATAAGGTAAGTCCCTGGTAAGTATGGTGTCCCATTAATGTGGTTAAAAACCCTTTAATTGAACCAGTTTTAAGGTTTTGTAATCGTTACCTTCTTTATTCAGTAAAATGTGATGTAGTGGAAGAAAGGACAAGTGGTTAGACCAGCAAAACTTAAATAAAATACTATTATTTTATCAACAGAGTATTTTTTCAACTGTGTGGAATGTCCCAAGCAAGGAAGGCAGGTAATCCCTACTTATTTTTATTCCCTATAAAGGAGGCAATCTAGGATCACCGGATAGATCCAGTTTCCTGCATTCATGGAGAAAGGGAAAGAGAGAGAGGAAAGTATAAAGAGTGCAAAGAAAAGAAAAAAGACGAAAGAGGGAGGTTTATATCCTAAAATGAGGGTTATTGTAAATGATATTGATTAGAGTTAAGGCTGAAGGTTAGGATTATGGTTTAGGTGGAGGTAGAGGGTTAGCAATGTTACAAAGTCAAGGGTTAGGGGTTAGGGACTGTAGTCTAAAGTTAAGGGTTAGGGGTCAGGATAGAGGTCAAGGGTTAGGGGTATGGGTCTGCTGTCTAAAGTCTAGGATTAGGGTTAGGGGTCAGGATAGAGGTCAAGGGTTAGGGGTTTGAGTCTGCTGTCTAAAGTCTAGGGTTAGGGTTAGGGGTCAGGATAGAGGTCAAGGGTTAGGGGTTTGGGTCTACTGTCCAAAGTCTATGGTTAAGGTTCGGGACAGAATAGGAGTTAGGGGTTAGGACCTACTGTCCCGTGGTTAAGGTTAGGGTAGTGTCAGGGGTAAAGGGATTATCAGTGTTGATGTCAGAATAAGCAGTTACAGATAAAAGGTGCAAAGAAGAATGTCCAGAGCAGGAAATACCACTGGCGACTGGCAGTACTGCAGTTTTAGCAAGAAACCCTTATCAATGACCACCAGATAGGCTTTCAAAAATACTTTATTATTTCCTCCGGGTCCTGCAAGTCCTAAAAACCAAATAGACAGTCTACACTGTATTAATATATAATGTGCCACCATGTGGCTATAGGGTACCCAACAGTATTAGTAGTCCATAGCACATATTTCTTGGTTAGTCTATATACATATAAAAAGTTAGTAGCACCTCTAGAAAAGGAAAAAGAGGATTATTATATTAGTAGCCATAATATATTGAACTCATTGTTCTAATATAGAGGTAAGTATTTTATAGGTACCCTGGAGCTCAACATGGGTGGCTTATCCCTACCTTCCTTACTTTTGTTTGTATTGTGGTTTAATGTTTATTTTACCCTTTAACAGTTTTCTAGCTGCTGACACCAGGATTTAAAGGTTTGGGCAGCTGTATCTCTCGTCCAATGGATTGGATCCAATGGGTCTACTTTAAACCTTAATGGATGTACTTCATCCAATGCCCAACCACAGTTCTCTATATGATCATTGATTGTTTTTAAATTGTTCTGATGATATTTACATAAAAGGTCTGAATATTGAATGCGAGCAGTGAAAATAGTGGCATTAGGGAAGACAGTGTCCGCTGTTTTCCATAGTGCCTGTAGTTGCTTTATGGCAGTTTTGTGGGGGTCTTGTTCCCTGTTTTCTATTCCTGCTGCGAGGATTACCTGTTTTACCTGTGACTGGGGGGGTAGTTTCTGTAAGATTTGATTGATGTGGTAAAAGGAGGCTCCTGGATAGCTGTCTACTTGGATTTGGGGGTCATCTATGTGAGGGATTCTACTCAGGTTGTAGTCTCCTATGAAGATGGTAGGTTTCAGGACCTTCAGAGACCACTCTTTACCTTTGCGGTTTGACAGAGGGTGTTTCCGTGGCCCACGAGTATTCACTATCATTGGGTCCTGAAACTCCTCCTCCGAAACGACAGAGGAGGTAGGAGACCTGTGAGTATGTGCTGTGTGTTCGGCCCCTGTAACTGATCTTATTTGGGAATATTCAGGGAGGGTTTCAACTGGGGGATGCATGTCCTTTAGTTGCCCCTTCATCATATTATTCCCCGCCTTACTAGGCGTCCCCAACGGAGCATTAGCTTCCGGGGTACAGGGACCTGTGAAAGAGATATTTGGAGAGTGATTGGATGGATTTATTTTACTATTGAGACTGAGTGGTGACCTGTGATCCAAACTGTGTGCTGTGTGGTGTACTTGGGCCTGCACTGTGATTTGTTTGGGGCGTGGTCTGGATTGAGGGGGCTGTGGGGTTTTGTTGTTGGGGTCTGTGTTTGGGGCCAAAATTGTATTTGTGAAGCTTAATTTGTTATTGTTTTTTATATTTAGGGGTTCTACCTTGTCTGCCAGGTAAGTTTGTATAATGTATTTAGTAATGTTATTGGTATCATCCCTTAATTTCTGTTTGTATCTAGTTTGTGCCCATTTAGTGGCTACTTCCCACTCCCTATCCCCTCACCTGTCTACTTGTTCTAATAACGTTTCCCTCCCCCGTGTATAATGGTCCTGTAAGATGTGCATATTGGTTTCCATCCAGGAGAATGTGTTGGCTATTAAGTTTTCTGATGTAGTGGTGGAGGGCATAGCTGGTTTAATGAATTGAGTTAATTTAGTGGCCTGTTTCAACATCCCTGCTGGGAGAGTGTTTGTTTCTAAAGCCTGTTCAATTATTTTAAGATGGTGGGTCATTTGTATTAGTTTAAAGTAGGCTTTAGTAACATTTTTATTCAACAGTATAGTTCTATTAGCCTGGGTAGGGTTGGGATCCCTGATGTGGGCCTGTTCCAGGTTAGCCAAAACAGTGAATCTATTTCTAGAGGAAGCCATGTGAAAATAAAACCAAAACAGCCAGGGGTGCCAGAAAGGATTAAAAAGCAGTTCCCACCTTATAGTAGCTGGCAGCTCAGGTCCAATGCCGGATCCTCCAGGGATTCAGTGGTCCCACAGCAAGCGTTGTTTCTGGACGGGTGATACTAGGCCCGATGGCCTATTGTTGGGCCTAATTTTTCAGGCCTAGTCGTCCTACCTGCTTCTAGGGAACACACTGGGAGATCTCCTGGACAAAGCTGTAACACAGTCCTTTTGCTTGTCCTCCAAAAGGTTCAGTTCCATGGAAAGGGTAAGCAACTGCAGTAAATCCTAAACTAGCTTCCCCCAGCTGAGTTTAAAAACACTGTAACTTTATTGTTAAAATCAAGTTCCTATAAGACCAAAATAAAAAATAGAGATTTCTGTCAATCTCTACCAAATGCCGGCACTGTTTTTTTGTTTGGCTTTTAAAATCCTGACGAAGTCCTAACGTTTCGCACTAAATGGTGCTTCTTCAGAGGACTAACAGGCCTGAGTAGGATCCCATCCCTATATATCTGTATGTGCTTGTCATATGACCCGATCATGTGATCCTAGGTGCACGCCCCTTTCCCTCTGAGTCATGTCCCTCCCACCTCCCCTAGTCCCCACCCCCCACACCTGTCTACTGCTTATTAGGGAGAGAGGAAAAAGCCAAATGGCTCTGGCTAGGTTAGGTTTAAAGTTAGAAAGTTCTTACAACATATCATAGATATTGTAGGTGCGCGGGCAACATTCACGACTTTTTCCTGTTCTAATTCCCTTTATTCCCTTCAGGTTCCCTGATCGGGATGTACTTGTCCCCAACGGAGACGGCGGTCAAGGCGGAGTCGGCGGAGGTGGAGACAGCCCCTGGTCAGTACAATATCCCTTTAAATGGGCTCATGAGCAATATAGCCTTACTGACCCATGTTTAATTCTTTATCCCATCCAGGAACGGCGGAGACGACGGAGACGACGGAGACGACGAGGACGGCGGACGCGACGGAAATAAGGTAAGTCCCTGGTAAGTATGGTGTCCCATTAATGTGGTTAAAAACCCTTTAATTGAACCAGTTTTAAGGTTTTGTAATCGTTACCTTCTTTATTCAGTAAAATGTGATGTAGTGGAAGAAAGGACAAGTGGTTAGACCAGCAAAACTTAAATAAAATACTATTATTTTATCAACAGAGTATTTTTTCAACTGTGTGGAATGTCCCAAGCAAGGAAGGCAGGTAATCCCTACTTATTTTTATTCCCTATAAAGGAGGCAATCTAGGATCACCGGATAGATCCAGTTTCCTGCATTCATGGAGAAAGGGAAAGAGAGAGAGGAAAGTATAAAGAGTGCAAAGAAAAGAAAAAAGACGAAAGAGGGAGGTTTATATCCTAAAATGAGGGTTATTGTAAATGATATTGATTAGAGTTAAGGCTGAAGGTTAGGATTATGGTTTAGGTGGAGGTAGAGGGTTAGCAATGTTACAAAGTCAAGGGTTAGGGGTTAGGGACTGTAGTCTAAAGTTAAGGGTTAGGGGTCAGGATAGAGGTCAAGGGTTAGGGGTATGGGTCTGCTGTCTAAAGTCTAGGATTAGGGTTAGGGGTCAGGATAGAGGTCAAGGGTTAGGGGTTTGAGTCTGCTGTCTAAAGTCTAGGGTTAGGGTTAGGGGTCAGGATAGAGGTCAAGGGTTAGGGGTTTGGGTCTACTGTCCAAAGTCTATGGTTAAGGTTCGGGACAGAATAGGAGTTAGGGGTTAGGACCTACTGTCCCGTGGTTAAGGTTAGGGTAGTGTCAGGGGTAAAGGGATTATCAGTGTTGATGTCAGAATAAGCAGTTACAGATAAAAGGTGCAAAGAAGAATGTCCAGAGCAGGAAATACCACTGGCGACTGGCAGTACTGCAGTTTTAGCAAGAAACCCTTATCAATGACCACCAGATAGGCTTTCAAAAATACTTTATTATTTCCTCCGGGTCCTGCAAGTCCTAAAAACCAAATAGACAGTCTACACTGTATTAATATATAATGTGCCACCATGTGGCTATAGGGTACCCAACAGTATTAGTAGTCCATAGCACATATTTCTTGGTTAGTCTATATACATATAAAAAGTTAGTAGCACCTCTAGAAAAGGAAAAAGAGGATTATTATATTAGTAGCCATAATATATTGAACTCATTGTTCTAATATAGAGGTAAGTATTTTATAGGTACCCTGGAGCTCAACATGGGTGGCTTATCCCTACCTTCCTTACTTTTGTTTGTATTGTGGTTTAATGTTTATTTTACCCTTTAACAGTTTTCTAGCTGCTGACACCAGGATTTAAAGGTTTGGGCAGCTGTATCTCTCGTCCAATGGATTGGATCCAATGGGTCTACTTTAAACCTTAATGGATGTACTTCATCCAATGCCCAACCACAGTTCTCTATATGATCATTGATTGTTTTTAAATTGTTCTGATGATATTTACATAAAAGGTCTGAATATTGAATGCGAGCAGTGAAAATAGTGGCATTAGGGAAGACAGTGTCCGCTGTTTTCCATAGTGCCTGTAGTTGCTTTATGGCAGTTTTGTGGGGGTCTTGTTCCCTGTTTTCTATTCCTGCTGCGAGGATTACCTGTTTTACCTGTGACTGGGGGGGTAGTTTCTGTAAGATTTGATTGATGTGGTAAAAGGAGGCTCCTGGATAGCTGTCTACTTGGATTTGGGGGTCATCTATGTGAGGGATTCTACTCAGGTTGTAGTCTCCTATGAAGATGGTAGGTTTCAGGACCTTCAGAGACCACTCTTTACCTTTGCGGTTTGACAGAGGGTGTTTCCGTGGCCCACGAGTATTCACTATCATTGGGTCCTGAAACTCCTCCTCCGAAACGACAGAGGAGGTAGGAGACCTGTGAGTATGTGCTGTGTGTTCGGCCCCTGTAACTGATCTTATTTGGGAATATTCAGGGAGGGTTTCAACTGGGGGATGCATGTCCTTTAGTTGCCCCTTCATCATATTATTCCCCGCCTTACTAGGCGTCCCCAACGGAGCATTAGCTTCCGGGGTACAGGGACCTGTGAAAGAGATATTTGGAGAGTGATTGGATGGATTTATTTTACTATTGAGACTGAGTGGTGACCTGTGATCCAAACTGTGTGCTGTGTGGTGTACTTGGGCCTGCACTGTGATTTGTTTGGGGCGTGGTCTGGATTGAGGGGGCTGTGGGGTTTTGTTGTTGGGGTCTGTGTTTGGGGCCAAAATTGTATTTGTGAAGCTTAATTTGTTATTGTTTTTTATATTTAGGGGTTCTACCTTGTCTGCCAGGTAAGTTTGTATAATGTATTTAGTAATGTTATTGGTATCATCCCTTAATTTCTGTTTGTATCTAGTTTGTGCCCATTTAGTGGCTACTTCCCACTCCCTATCCCCCCACCTGTCTACTTGTTCTAATAACGTTTCCCTCCCCCGTGTATAATGGTCCTGTAAGATGTGCATATTGGTTTCCATCCAGGAGAATGTGTTGGCTATTAAGTTTTCTGATGTAGTGGTGGAGGGCATAGCTGGTTTAATGAATTGAGTTAATTTAGTGGCCTGTTTCAACATCCCTGCTGGGAGAGTGTTTGTTTCTAAAGCCTGTTCAATTATTTTAAGATGGTGGGTCATTTGTATTAGTTTAAAGTAGGCTTTAGTAACATTTTTATTCAACAGTATAGTTCTATTAGCCTGGGTAGGGTTGGGATCCCTGATGTGGGCCTGTTCCAGGTTAGCCAAAACAGTGAATCTATTTCTAGAGGAAGCCATGTGAAAATAAAACCAAAACAGCCAGGGGTGCCAGAAAGGATTAAAAAGCAGTTCCCACCTTATAGTAGCTGGCAGCTCAGGTCCAATGCCGGATCCTCCAGGGATTCAGTGGTCCCACAGCAAGCGTTGTTTCTGGACGGGTGATACTAGGCCCGATGGCCTATTGTTGGGCCTAATTTTTCAGGCCTAGTCGTCCTACCTGCTTCTAGGGAACACACTGGGAGATCTCCTGGACAAAGCTGTAACACAGTCCTTTTGCTTGTCCTCCAAAAGGTTCAGTTCCATGGAAAGGGTAAGCAACTGCAGTAAATCCTAAACTAGCTTCCCCCAGCTGAGTTTAAAAACACTGTAACTTTATTGTTAAAATCAAGTTCCTATAAGACCAAAATAAAAAATAGAGATTTCTGTCAATCTCTACCAAATGCCGGCACTGTTTTTTTGTTTGGCTTTTAAAATCCTGACGAAGTCCTAACGTTTCGCACTAAATGGTGCTTCTTCAGAGGACTAACAGGCCTGAGTAGGATCCCATCCCTATATATCTGTATGTGCTTGTCATATGACCCGATCATGTGATCCTAGGTGCACGCCCCTTTCCCTCTGAGTCATGTCCCTCCCACCTCCCCTAGTCCCCACCCCCCACACCTGTCTACTGCTTATTAGGGAGAGAGGAAAAAGCCAAATGGCTCTGGCTAGGTTAGGTTTAAAGTTAGAAAGTTCTTACAACATATCATAGATATTGTAGGTGCGCGGGCAACATTCACGACTTTTTCCTGTTCTAATTCCCTTTATTCCCTTCAGGTTCCCTGATCGGGATGTACTTGTCCCCAACGGAGACGGCGGTCAAGGCGGAGTCGGCGGAGGTGGAGACAGCCCCTGGTCAGTACAATATCCCTTTAAATGGGCTCATGAGCAATATAGCCTTACTGACCCATGTTTAATTCTTTATCCCATCCAGGAACGGCGGAGACGACGGAGACGACGGAGACGACGAGGACGGCGGACGCGACGGAAATAAGGTAAGTCCCTGGTAAGTATGGTGTCCCATTAATGTGGTTAAAAACCCTTTAATTGAACCAGTTTTAAGGTTTTGTAATCGTTACCTTCTTTATTCAGTAAAATGTGATGTAGTGGAAGAAAGGACAAGTGGTTAGACCAGCAAAACTTAAATAAAATACTATTATTTTATCAACAGAGTATTTTTTCAACTGTGTGGAATGTCCCAAGCAAGGAAGGCAGGTAATCCCTACTTATTTTTATTCCCTATAAAGGAGGCAATCTAGGATCACCGGATAGATCCAGTTTCCTGCATTCATGGAGAAAGGGAAAGAGAGAGAGGAAAGTATAAAGAGTGCAAAGAAAAGAAAAAAGACGAAAGAGGGAGGTTTATATCCTAAAATGAGGGTTATTGTAAATGATATTGATTAGAGTTAAGGCTGAAGGTTAGGATTATGGTTTAGGTGGAGGTAGAGGGTTAGCAATGTTACAAAGTCAAGGGTTAGGGGTTAGGGACTGTAGTCTAAAGTTAAGGGTTAGGGGTCAGGATAGAGGTCAAGGGTTAGGGGTATGGGTCTGCTGTCTAAAGTCTAGGATTAGGGTTAGGGGTCAGGATAGAGGTCAAGGGTTAGGGGTTTGAGTCTGCTGTCTAAAGTCTAGGGTTAGGGTTAGGGGTCAGGATAGAGGTCAAGGGTTAGGGGTTTGGGTCTACTGTCCAAAGTCTATGGTTAAGGTTCGGGACAGAATAGGAGTTAGGGGTTAGGACCTACTGTCCCGTGGTTAAGGTTAGGGTAGTGTCAGGGGTAAAGGGATTATCAGTGTTGATGTCAGAATAAGCAGTTACAGATAAAAGGTGCAAAGAAGAATGTCCAGAGCAGGAAATACCACTGGCGACTGGCAGTACTGCAGTTTTAGCAAGAAACCCTTATCAATGACCACCAGATAGGCTTTCAAAAATACTTTATTATTTCCTCCGGGTCCTGCAAGTCCTAAAAACCAAATAGACAGTCTACACTGTATTAATATATAATGTGCCACCATGTGGCTATAGGGTACCCAACAGTATTAGTAGTCCATAGCACATATTTCTTGGTTAGTCTATATACATATAAAAAGTTAGTAGCACCTCTAGAAAAGGAAAAAGAGGATTATTATATTAGTAGCCATAATATATTGAACTCATTGTTCTAATATAGAGGTAAGTATTTTATAGGTACCCTGGAGCTCAACATGGGTGGCTTATCCCTACCTTCCTTACTTTTGTTTGTATTGTGGTTTAATGTTTATTTTACCCTTTAACAGTTTTCTAGCTGCTGACACCAGGATTTAAAGGTTTGGGCAGCTGTATCTCTCGTCCAATGGATTGGATCCAATGGGTCTACTTTAAACCTTAATGGATGTACTTCATCCAATGCCCAACCACAGTTCTCTATATGATCATTGATTGTTTTTAAATTGTTCTGATGATATTTACATAAAAGGTCTGAATATTGAATGCGAGCAGTGAAAATAGTGGCATTAGGGAAGACAGTGTCCGCTGTTTTCCATAGTGCCTGTAGTTGCTTTATGGCAGTTTTGTGGGGGTCTTGTTCCCTGTTTTCTATTCCTGCTGCGAGGATTACCTGTTTTACCTGTGACTGGGGGGGTAGTTTCTGTAAGATTTGATTGATGTGGTAAAAGGAGGCTCCTGGATAGCTGTCTACTTGGATTTGGGGGTCATCTATGTGAGGGATTCTACTCAGGTTGTAGTCTCCTATGAAGATGGTAGGTTTCAGGACCTTCAGAGACCACTCTTTACCTTTGCGGTTTGACAGAGGGTGTTTCCGTGGCCCACGAGTATTCACTATCATTGGGTCCTGAAACTCCTCCTCCGAAACGACAGAGGAGGTAGGAGACCTGTGAGTATGTGCTGTGTGTTCGGCCCCTGTAACTGATCTTATTTGGGAATATTCAGGGAGGGTTTCAACTGGGGGATGCATGTCCTTTAGTTGCCCCTTCATCATATTATTCCCCGCCTTACTAGGCGTCCCCAACGGAGCATTAGCTTCCGGGGTACAGGGACCTGTGAAAGAGATATTTGGAGAGTGATTGGATGGATTTATTTTACTATTGAGACTGAGTGGTGACCTGTGATCCAAACTGTGTGCTGTGTGGTGTACTTGGGCCTGCACTGTGATTTGTTTGGGGCGTGGTCTGGATTGAGGGGGCTGTGGGGTTTTGTTGTTGGGGTCTGTGTTTGGGGCCAAAATTGTATTTGTGAAGCTTAATTTGTTATTGTTTTTTATATTTAGGGGTTCTACCTTGTCTGCCAGGTAAGTTTGTATAATGTATTTAGTAATGTTATTGGTATCATCCCTTAATTTCTGTTTGTATCTAGTTTGTGCCCATTTAGTGGCTACTTCCCACTCCCTATCCCCCCACCTGTCTACTTGTTCTAATAACGTTTCCCTCCCCCGTGTATAATGGTCCTGTAAGATGTGCATATTGGTTTCCATCCAGGAGAATGTGTTGGCTATTAAGTTTTCTGATGTAGTGGTGGAGGGCATAGCTGGTTTAATGAATTGAGTTAATTTAGTGGCCTGTTTCAACATCCCTGCTGGGAGAGTGTTTGTTTCTAAAGCCTGTTCAATTATTTTAAGATGGTGGGTCATTTGTATTAGTTTAAAGTAGGCTTTAGTAACATTTTTATTCAACAGTATAGTTCTATTAGCCTGGGTAGGGTTGGGATCCCTGATGTGGGCCTGTTCCAGGTTAGCCAAAACAGTGAATCTATTTCTAGAGGAAGCCATGTGAAAATAAAACCAAAACAGCCAGGGGTGCCAGAAAGGATTAAAAAGCAGTTCCCACCTTATAGTAGCTGGCAGCTCAGGTCCAATGCCGGATCCTCCAGGGATTCAGTGGTCCCACAGCAAGCGTTGTTTCTGGACGGGTGATACTAGGCCCGATGGCCTATTGTTGGGCCTAATTTTTCAGGCCTAGTCGTCCTACCTGCTTCTAGGGAACACACTGGGAGATCTCCTGGACAAAGCTGTAACACAGTCCTTTTGCTTGTCCTCCAAAAGGTTCAGTTCCATGGAAAGGGTAAGCAACTGCAGTAAATCCTAAACTAGCTTCCCCCAGCTGAGTTTAAAAACACTGTAACTTTATTGTTAAAATCAAGTTCCTATAAGACCAAAATAAAAAATAGAGATTTCTGTCAATCTCTACCAAATGCCGGCACTGTTTTTTTGTTTGGCTTTTAAAATCCTGACGAAGTCCTAACGTTTCGCACTAAATGGTGCTTCTTCAGAGGACTAACAGGCCTGAGTAGGATCCCATCCCTATATATCTGTATGTGCTTGTCATATGACCCGATCATGTGATCCTAGGTGCACGCCCCTTTCCCTCTGAGTCATGTCCCTCCCACCTCCCCTAGTCCCCACCCCCCACACCTGTCTACTGCTTATTAGGGAGAGAGGAAAAAGCCAAATGGCTCTGGCTAGGTTAGGTTTAAAGTTAGAAAGTTCTTACAACATATCATAGATATTGTAGGTGCGCGGGCAACATTCACGACTTTTTCCTGTTCTAATTCCCTTTATTCCCTTCAGGTTCCCTGATCGGGATGTACTTGTCCCCAACGGAGACGGCGGTCAAGGCGGAGTCGGCGGAGGTGGAGACAGCCCCTGGTCAGTACAATATCCCTTTAAATGGGCTCATGAGCAATATAGCCTTACTGACCCATGTTTAATTCTTTATCCCATCCAGGAACGGCGGAGACGACGGAGACGACGGAGACGACGAGGACGGCGGACGCGACGGAAATAAGGTAAGTCCCTGGTAAGTATGGTGTCCCATTAATGTGGTTAAAAACCCTTTAATTGAACCAGTTTTAAGGTTTTGTAATCGTTACCTTCTTTATTCAGTAAAATGTGATGTAGTGGAAGAAAGGACAAGTGGTTAGACCAGCAAAACTTAAATAAAATACTATTATTTTATCAACAGAGTATTTTTTCAACTGTGTGGAATGTCCCAAGCAAGGAAGGCAGGTAATCCCTACTTATTTTTATTCCCTATAAAGGAGGCAATCTAGGATCACCGGATAGATCCAGTTTCCTGCATTCATGGAGAAAGGGAAAGAGAGAGAGGAAAGTATAAAGAGTGCAAAGAAAAGAAAAAAGACGAAAGAGGGAGGTTTATATCCTAAAATGAGGGTTATTGTAAATGATATTGATTAGAGTTAAGGCTGAAGGTTAGGATTATGGTTTAGGTGGAGGTAGAGGGTTAGCAATGTTACAAAGTCAAGGGTTAGGGGTTAGGGACTGTAGTCTAAAGTTAAGGGTTAGGGGTCAGGATAGAGGTCAAGGGTTAGGGGTATGGGTCTGCTGTCTAAAGTCTAGGATTAGGGTTAGGGGTCAGGATAGAGGTCAAGGGTTAGGGGTTTGAGTCTGCTGTCTAAAGTCTAGGGTTAGGGTTAGGGGTCAGGATAGAGGTCAAGGGTTAGGGGTTTGGGTCTACTGTCCAAAGTCTATGGTTAAGGTTCGGGACAGAATAGGAGTTAGGGGTTAGGACCTACTGTCCCGTGGTTAAGGTTAGGGTAGTGTCAGGGGTAAAGGGATTATCAGTGTTGATGTCAGAATAAGCAGTTACAGATAAAAGGTGCAAAGAAGAATGTCCAGAGCAGGAAATACCACTGGCGACTGGCAGTACTGCAGTTTTAGCAAGAAACCCTTATCAATGACCACCAGATAGGCTTTCAAAAATACTTTATTATTTCCTCCGGGTCCTGCAAGTCCTAAAAACCAAATAGACAGTCTACACTGTATTAATATATAATGTGCCACCATGTGGCTATAGGGTACCCAACAGTATTAGTAGTCCATAGCACATATTTCTTGGTTAGTCTATATACATATAAAAAGTTAGTAGCACCTCTAGAAAAGGAAAAAGAGGATTATTATATTAGTAGCCATAATATATTGAACTCATTGTTCTAATATAGAGGTAAGTATTTTATAGGTACCCTGGAGCTCAACATGGGTGGCTTATCCCTACCTTCCTTACTTTTGTTTGTATTGTGGTTTAATGTTTATTTTACCCTTTAACAGTTTTCTAGCTGCTGACACCAGGATTTAAAGGTTTGGGCAGCTGTATCTCTCGTCCAATGGATTGGATCCAATGGGTCTACTTTAAACCTTAATGGATGTACTTCATCCAATGCCCAACCACAGTTCTCTATATGATCATTGATTGTTTTTAAATTGTTCTGATGATATTTACATAAAAGGTCTGAATATTGAATGCGAGCAGTGAAAATAGTGGCATTAGGGAAGACAGTGTCCGCTGTTTTCCATAGTGCCTGTAGTTGCTTTATGGCAGTTTTGTGGGGGTCTTGTTCCCTGTTTTCTATTCCTGCTGCGAGGATTACCTGTTTTACCTGTGACTGGGGGGGTAGTTTCTGTAAGATTTGATTGATGTGGTAAAAGGAGGCTCCTGGATAGCTGTCTACTTGGATTTGGGGGTCATCTATGTGAGGGATTCTACTCAGGTTGTAGTCTCCTATGAAGATGGTAGGTTTCAGGACCTTCAGAGACCACTCTTTACCTTTGCGGTTTGACAGAGGGTGTTTCCGTGGCCCACGAGTATTCACTATCATTGGGTCCTGAAACTCCTCCTCCGAAACGACAGAGGAGGTAGGAGACCTGTGAGTATGTGCTGTGTGTTCGGCCCCTGTAACTGATCTTATTTGGGAATATTCAGGGAGGGTTTCAACTGGGGGATGCATGTCCTTTAGTTGCCCCTTCATCATATTATTCCCCGCCTTACTAGGCGTCCCCAACGGAGCATTAGCTTCCGGGGTACAGGGACCTGTGAAAGAGATATTTGGAGAGTGATTGGATGGATTTATTTTACTATTGAGACTGAGTGGTGACCTGTGATCCAAACTGTGTGCTGTGTGGTGTACTTGGGCCTGCACTGTGATTTGTTTGGGGCGTGGTCTGGATTGAGGGGGCTGTGGGGTTTTGTTGTTGGGGTCTGTGTTTGGGGCCAAAATTGTATTTGTGAAGCTTAATTTGTTATTGTTTTTTATATTTAGGGGTTCTACCTTGTCTGCCAGGTAAGTTTGTATAATGTATTTAGTAATGTTATTGGTATCATCCCTTAATTTCTGTTTGTATCTAGTTTGTGCCCATTTAGTGGCTACTTCCCACTCCCTATCCCCCCACCTGTCTACTTGTTCTAATAACGTTTCCCTCCCCCGTGTATAATGGTCCTGTAAGATGTGCATATTGGTTTCCATCCAGGAGAATGTGTTGGCTATTAAGTTTTCTGATGTAGTGGTGGAGGGCATAGCTGGTTTAATGAATTGAGTTAATTTAGTGGCCTGTTTCAACATCCCTGCTGGGAGAGTGTTTGTTTCTAAAGCCTGTTCAATTATTTTAAGATGGTGGGTCATTTGTATTAGTTTAAAGTAGGCTTTAGTAACATTTTTATTCAACAGTATAGTTCTATTAGCCTGGGTAGGGTTGGGATCCCTGATGTGGGCCTGTTCCAGGTTAGCCAAAACAGTGAATCTATTTCTAGAGGAAGCCATGTGAAAATAAAACCAAAACAGCCAGGGGTGCCAGAAAGGATTAAAAAGCAGTTCCCACCTTATAGTAGCTGGCAGCTCAGGTCCAATGCCGGATCCTCCAGGGATTCAGTGGTCCCACAGCAAGCGTTGTTTCTGGACGGGTGATACTAGGCCCGATGGCCTATTGTTGGGCCTAATTTTTCAGGCCTAGTCGTCCTACCTGCTTCTAGGGAACACACTGGGAGATCTCCTGGACAAAGCTGTAACACAGTCCTTTTGCTTGTCCTCCAAAAGGTTCAGTTCCATGGAAAGGGTAAGCAACTGCAGTAAATCCTAAACTAGCTTCCCCCAGCTGAGTTTAAAAACACTGTAACTTTATTGTTAAAATCAAGTTCCTATAAGACCAAAATAAAAAATAGAGATTTCTGTCAATCTCTACCAAATGCCGGCACTGTTTTTTTGTTTGGCTTTTAAAATCCTGACGAAGTCCTAACGTTTCGCACTAAATGGTGCTTCTTCAGAGGACTAACAGGCCTGAGTAGGATCCCATCCCTATATATCTGTATGTGCTTGTCATATGACCCGATCATGTGATCCTAGGTGCACGCCCCTTTCCCTCTGAGTCATGTCCCTCCCACCTCCCCTAGTCCCCACCCCCCACACCTGTCTACTGCTTATTAGGGAGAGAGGAAAAAGCCAAATGGCTCTGGCTAGGTTAGGTTTAAAGTTAGAAAGTTCTTACAACATATCATAGATATTGTAGGTGCGCGGGCAACATTCACGACTTTTTCCTGTTCTAATTCCCTTTATTCCCTTCAGGTTCCCTGATCGGGATGTACTTGTCCCCAACGGAGACGGCGGTCAAGGCGGAGTCGGCGGAGGTGGAGACAGCCCCTGGTCAGTACAATATCCCTTTAAATGGGCTCATGAGCAATATAGCCTTACTGACCCATGTTTAATTCTTTATCCCATCCAGGAACGGCGGAGACGACGGAGACGACGGAGACGACGAGGACGGCGGACGCGACGGAAATAAGGTAAGTCCCTGGTAAGTATGGTGTCCCATTAATGTGGTTAAAAACCCTTTAATTGAACCAGTTTTAAGGTTTTGTAATCGTTACCTTCTTTATTCAGTAAAATGTGATGTAGTGGAAGAAAGGACAAGTGGTTAGACCAGCAAAACTTAAATAAAATACTATTATTTTATCAACAGAGTATTTTTTCAACTGTGTGGAATGTCCCAAGCAAGGAAGGCAGGTAATCCCTACTTATTTTTATTCCCTATAAAGGAGGCAATCTAGGATCACCGGATAGATCCAGTTTCCTGCATTCATGGAGAAAGGGAAAGAGAGAGAGGAAAGTATAAAGAGTGCAAAGAAAAGAAAAAAGACGAAAGAGGGAGGTTTATATCCTAAAATGAGGGTTATTGTAAATGATATTGATTAGAGTTAAGGCTGAAGGTTAGGATTATGGTTTAGGTGGAGGTAGAGGGTTAGCAATGTTACAAAGTCAAGGGTTAGGGGTTAGGGACTGTAGTCTAAAGTTAAGGGTTAGGGGTCAGGATAGAGGTCAAGGGTTAGGGGTATGGGTCTGCTGTCTAAAGTCTAGGATTAGGGTTAGGGGTCAGGATAGAGGTCAAGGGTTAGGGGTTTGAGTCTGCTGTCTAAAGTCTAGGGTTAGGGTTAGGGGTCAGGATAGAGGTCAAGGGTTAGGGGTTTGGGTCTACTGTCCAAAGTCTATGGTTAAGGTTCGGGACAGAATAGGAGTTAGGGGTTAGGACCTACTGTCCCGTGGTTAAGGTTAGGGTAGTGTCAGGGGTAAAGGGATTATCAGTGTTGATGTCAGAATAAGCAGTTACAGATAAAAGGTGCAAAGAAGAATGTCCAGAGCAGGAAATACCACTGGCGACTGGCAGTACTGCAGTTTTAGCAAGAAACCCTTATCAATGACCACCAGATAGGCTTTCAAAAATACTTTATTATTTCCTCCGGGTCCTGCAAGTCCTAAAAACCAAATAGACAGTCTACACTGTATTAATATATAATGTGCCACCATGTGGCTATAGGGTACCCAACAGTATTAGTAGTCCATAGCACATATTTCTTGGTTAGTCTATATACATATAAAAAGTTAGTAGCACCTCTAGAAAAGGAAAAAGAGGATTATTATATTAGTAGCCATAATATATTGAACTCATTGTTCTAATATAGAGGTAAGTATTTTATAGGTACCCTGGAGCTCAACATGGGTGGCTTATCCCTACCTTCCTTACTTTTGTTTGTATTGTGGTTTAATGTTTATTTTACCCTTTAACAGTTTTCTAGCTGCTGACACCAGGATTTAAAGGTTTGGGCAGCTGTATCTCTCGTCCAATGGATTGGATCCAATGGGTCTACTTTAAACCTTAATGGATGTACTTCATCCAATGCCCAACCACAGTTCTCTATATGATCATTGATTGTTTTTAAATTGTTCTGATGATATTTACATAAAAGGTCTGAATATTGAATGCGAGCAGTGAAAATAGTGGCATTAGGGAAGACAGTGTCCGCTGTTTTCCATAGTGCCTGTAGTTGCTTTATGGCAGTTTTGTGGGGGTCTTGTTCCCTGTTTTCTATTCCTGCTGCGAGGATTACCTGTTTTACCTGTGACTGGGGGGGTAGTTTCTGTAAGATTTGATTGATGTGGTAAAAGGAGGCTCCTGGATAGCTGTCTACTTGGATTTGGGGGTCATCTATGTGAGGGATTCTACTCAGGTTGTAGTCTCCTATGAAGATGGTAGGTTTCAGGACCTTCAGAGACCACTCTTTACCTTTGCGGTTTGACAGAGGGTGTTTCCGTGGCCCACGAGTATTCACTATCATTGGGTCCTGAAACTCCTCCTCCGAAACGACAGAGGAGGTAGGAGACCTGTGAGTATGTGCTGTGTGTTCGGCCCCTGTAACTGATCTTATTTGGGAATATTCAGGGAGGGTTAGGGTTAGGGTTAGGGTTAGGGTTAGGGTTAGGGTTAGGGGTTAGGGTTAGGGTTAGGGTTAGGGTTAGGGTTAGGTACCTTACACCGTTTAAATATTTATTTTACGCGAATGCATTCAAAAATCCCATATAAAGTGTGCATATATGTAACCAACAGTGGTTTTTTGTAAAAAATTGGTTGCATTTGTGAACCTCAATGTTAATTTCCCATATGGTTCATAAATGCATTTTTGACACATGTTTAAATTTTGGACCGTTTTTTAATGCAATTATGAACATTTAATTTTTATTTTTTAGGTAAATCCCTTGCACATACACCAGGAGGCATCAGTGAGCATCACAAAAAAACATTATTTCATTTCTGATTTTAAAGTTACGCTTTTGCACTTGTGAATTTCTGATTTTCATTTGCAAAAACTTTGAGCTACGGGTTTGAAATTTCTTAACCAAGTTACCCGCCTTTAGGTGCACCTGGTTAGGGGAGATCTACATCCTACGACTGTTGGTTCTGTTTTGACTCATCGGTGGACTCTGGCAATGCTGGCCAGGACTCAGTGCACCTTCCCTGGGTTGGCTATCAAAGGACAGCTCGGTAGTCCCTTCGGGCCCAAGACAGCCAGCCAACTTAGGACAAAGGCCCCCTGACCTTAAGGCCCCATGTACACTCAGGCTGACCCAGCTTTCAGTGCACCTTCCCCGGCTACACTTTGGACTAGCCACTGCCAACCACTTGGCCAACAAGGCCATTTGGGCCCGGGACGATGAGCCCTGCGGGCTCTTCGGAGAGGGGTCTGCAGAGAGGGCCCTTCGGGCCCAAGACAGTCCGGCCTGCAGGGCCCTTCGGGCCCGGGACGATGAGCCCTGCGGGCTCATGGGAGAGGGCCCTTCGGGCCCAAGACAGTCCGGCCTGCAGGGCCCTTCGGGCCCGGGACGATGAGCCCTGCGGGCTCTTCGGAGAGTGGTCTGCAGAGAGGGCCCTTCGGGCCCAAGAAAGTCCGGCCTGCAGGGCCCTTCGGGCCCGGGAGGATGAGCCCTGCGGGCTCATGGGAGAGGGCCCTTCGGGCCCAAGACAGTCCGGCCAGCTTAGGACAAAGGGCCCCTGACCTTAAGGCCCACATTCAGTCAGGCTGACCCAGCTTTCAGTGCACCTTCCCCGGCTACACTTTGGACTAGCCACTGCCAACCACTTGGCCAACAAGGCCATTTGGGCCCGGGACGATGAGCCCTGCGGGCTCTTCGGAGAGGGGTCTGCAGAGAGGGCCCTTCGGGCCCAAGACAGTCCGGCCTGCAGGGCCCTTCGGGCCCGGGACGATGAGCCCTGCGGGCTCATGGGAGAGGGCCCTTCGGGCCCAAGACAGTCCGGCCTGCAGGGCCCTTCGGGCCCAAGACAGTCCGGCCAGCTTAGGACAAAGGGCCCCTGACCTTAAGGCCCACATTCAGTCAGGCTGACCCAGCTTTCAGTGCACCTTCCCCGGCTACACTTTGGACTAGCCACTGCCAACCACTTGGCCAACAAGGCCATTTGGGCCCGGGACGATGAGCCCTGCGGGCTCTTCGGAGAGGGGTCTGCAGAGAGGGCCCTTCGGGCCCAAGACAGTCCGGCCTGCAGGGCCCTTCGGGCCCGGGAGGATGAGCCCTGCGGGCTCATGGGAGAGGGCCCTTCGGGCCCAAGACAGTCCGGCCTGCAGGGCCCTTCGGGCCCGGGACGATGAGCCCTGCGGGCTCTTCGGAGAGTGGTCTGCAGAGAGGGCCCTTCGGGCCCAAGAAAGTCCGGCCTGCAGGGCCCTTCGGGCCCGGGAGGATGAGCCCTGCGGGCTCATGGGAGAGGGCCCTTCGGGCCCAAGACAGTCCGGCCTGCAGGGCCCTTCGGGCCCAAGACAGTCCGGCCAGCTTAGGACAAAGGGCCCCTGACCTTAAGGCCCACATTAAGTCAGGCTGACCCAGCTTTAAGTGCACCTTCTCCGGCTACAAAAGGTACCTAGCCACTGCCAACCACTCGGCCAACAGGGCCCTTCGGGCCCGGGAGGATCAGCCCTGCAGGCTCTTCGGAGAGGGGTCTGCGGGTAGGGCCCTTCGGGCCCAAGACAGTCCGGCCTGCAGGGCCCTTCGGGCCCGGGAGGATGAGCCCTACGGGCTCATGGGAGTGGGCCCTTCGGGCCCAAGACAGTCCACCTGCAGGGCCCTTCGGGCCCAAGACAGTCCGGCCAGCTTAGGACAAAGGGCCCCTGACCTTAAGGCCCACATTCAGTCAGGCTGACCCAGCTTTGAGTGCACCTTCCCCGGCTACACTTTCGACAAAGGGCCCCTGACCTTAAGGCCCACATACAGTCAGGCTGACCCAGCTTTAAGTGCACCTTCTCCGGCTACAAAAGGTACCTAGCCACTGCCAACCACTCGGCCAACAGGGCCCTTCGGGCCCGGGAGGATCAGCCCTGCAGGTTCTTCGGAGAGGGGTCTGCGGGTAGGGCCCTTCGGGCCCAAGACAGTCCGGCCAACAGGGCCCTTCGGGCCCAGGAGGATGAGCCCTACGGGCTCATGGGAGTGGGCCCTTCGGGCCCAAGACAGTCCACCTGCAGGGCCCTTCGGGCCCAAGACAGTCCGGCCAGCTTAGGACAAAGGGCCCCTGACCTTAAGGCCCACATTCAGTCAGGCTGACCCAGCTTTAAGTGCACCTTCCCCGGCTACAAAAGGTACCTAGCCACTGCCAACCACTCGGCCAACAGGGCCCTTCGGGCCCGGGAGGATCAGCCCTGCAGGTTCTTCGGAGAGGGGTCTGTGGGTAGGGCCCTTCGGGCCCAAGACAGTCCGGCCGACAGGGCCCTTCGGGCCCAGGAGGATGAGCCCTACGGGCTCATCGGAAAGGGCCCTTCGGGCCCAAGACACTCGCCCAAGACAGTCCGCAAGCTGGGCCCGAAGGGCCCGGGACGATGAGCCCGCAGGGCTCTTCGGACAAGGCCCTTCGGGCCCAAGGCAGCCGGCCAACTTAGGACAAGGGCCCCCTGACCTTAAGGCCCACATACGGTCAGGCTCACCCAGCTTTAAGTGCACCTTCCCCGGCTACACTTTCGACAAAGGGCCCCTAAACTTAAGGCCCACATTCGGTCAGGCTGACCCAGCTTTAAGTGCACCTTCCCCGGCTACACTTTCGACAAAGGGCCCCTGACCTTAAGGCCCACATACGGTCAGGCTGACCCAGCTTTAAGTGCACCTTCCCCGGCTACACTTTCGACAAAGGGCCCCTGACCTTAAGGCCCACATACGGTCAGGCTGACCCAGCTTTAAGTGCACCTTCCCCGGCTACACTTTGGACAAAGGGCCCCTAAACTTAAGGCCCACATACGGTCAGGCTGACCTGGCTTTGAGTGCACCTTCCCTGGGTACAGTTTCACCGAGGGCCCGCTGGTTCCCAGACTCCCCTGTGACTTAGGGTTATGGTTTCAGCTGGCACTTAGGGTTACGCTTGCAGATGGCACTTATGGTTATGCTTCCACCTGCTACTTAGGGTTACGCTTGCAGCTGGCACTTAGGGTTATGCTTGCACCTTCTACTTAGGGTTATGTAATGGGCCCTTCGGGCCCAAGACAGTCCGGCCTGCAGGGCCCTTCGGGCCCGGGAGGATGAGCCCTACGGGCTCATGGGAGTGGGCCCTTCGGGCCCAAGACAGTCCACCTGCAGGGCCCTTCGGGCCCAAGACAGTCCGGCCAGCTTAGGACAAAGGGCCCCTGACCTTAAGGCCCACATTCAGTCAGGCTGACCCAGCTTTAAGTGCACCTTCCCCGGCTACAAAAGGTACCTAGCCACTGCCAACCACTCGGCCAACAGGGCCCTTCGGGCCCGGGAGGATCAGCCCTGCAGGTTCTTCGGAGAGGGGTCTGTGGGTAGGGCCCTTCGGGCCCAAGACAGTCCGGCCAACAGGGCCCTTCGGGCCCAGGAGGATGAGCCCTACGGGCTCATCGGAAAGGGCCCTTCGGGCCCAAGACACTCGCCCAAGACAGTCCGCAAGCTGGGCCCGAAGGGCCCGGGACGATGAGCCCGCAGGGCTCTTCGGACAAGGCCCTTCGGGCCCAAGGCAGCCGGCCAACTTAGGACAAGGGCCCCCTGACCTTAAGGCCCACATATGGTCAGGCTGACCCAGCTTTAAGTGCACCTTCCCCGGCTACACTTTCGACAAAGGGCCCCTGACCTTAAGGCCCACATTCGGTCAGGCTGACCCAGCTTTAAGTGCACCTTCCCCGGCTACACTTTCGACAAAGGGCCCCTAAACTTAAGGCCCACATACGGTCAGGCTGACCCGGCTTTGAGTGCACCTTCCCTGGGTACAGTTTCACCGAGGGCCCGCTGGTTCCCAGACTCCCCTGTGACTTAGGGTTATGGTTTCAGCTGGCACTTAGGGTTACGCTTGCAGATGGCACTTATGGTTATGCTTCCACCTGCTACTTAGGGTTACGCTTGCAGCTGGCACTTAGGGTTATGCTTGCACCTTCTACTTAGGGTTATGTAATGGGCCCTTCGGGCCCAAGACAGTCCGGCCTGCAGGGCCCTTCGGGCCCGGGAGGATGAGCCCTACGGGCTCATGGGAGTGGGCCCTTCGGGCCCAAGACAGTCCACCTGCAGGGCCCTTCGGGCCCAAGACAGTCCGGCCAGCTTAGGACAAAGGGCCCCTGACCTTAAGGCCCACATTCGGTCAGGCTGACCCAGCTTTAAGTGCACCTTCCCCGGCTACACTTTCGACAAAGGGGCCCTAAACTTAAGGCCCACATATGGTCAGGCTCACCCAGCTTTAAGTGCACCTTCCCCGGCTACACTTTCGACAAAGGGCCCCTAAACTTAAGGCCCACATACGGTCAGGCTCACCCAGCTTTAAGTGCACCTTCCCCGGCTACACTTTACGGCTTGGGGGAGAGACGAGTGGGCAGCTTATGCTGGAGCCTGGTTGACGATGACTCTCACATAATATCCTGCTAGTACCGTGCACGGGCACCTCCCACAATGACCGCACCCAAGGGAGGGCGGGGCGGCGAGGCCCGTGCGGCTTCCCTTCTGCCTGGCTGGAGGCCTAGTTTCATCTCGTCCCTTTTGGAACATCATGTTGGCCAAAAAATCTAAACATAAGACCAGGCAAGCTTCTGAAAGGTACCCAGAAGTAAGTGCACCATCTCTGGGTACACTTATGACAAAGGCCCCTTGACCTTAAGGACCTCCTAAGACCAGGCAACCCAGAATGAAGTGCACCTTCCCTGTGACTTAGGGTTACTGTCACACCTGCTACTTATGATACCACCCACAGTGCCCGCACCCAAGGGAGGGCGGGGCGGCGAGGCCCGTGCGGCTTCCCTTCTGCCCGGCTGGAGGCCTGGTTTCGTCTCGTCCCTTTTGGAAGATGATCATGTTGGCCAAAAAATCTAAACGTAAGACCAGGCAATCTTCTGAAAGGTGCCCAGCTTTCAGTGCACCTTCCCTGGGTACACTTAGGACAAAGGCCCCTGACCTTAATTACCTCCTAAGACCAGGTAACCATCTGAAAGCTACCCAGGAGTAAGTGCACCATCTCTGGGTACACTTATGACAAAGGCCCCCTTGACCTTAAAGGCCTCAGCTCTCCCCCACACCTTAAGGCACAACTGCCATCATAATCATATAGCCCAAATCTGACCTCCTACGACCAGGGAACCGTCTGAAAGGTACCCAGCATTAAGTGCACCTTCCCTGCGACTTAGGGTTACGGTTGCACCTGCTACTTAGGGTTATGGTTGCACCTGCTACTTACGGTTATGGTTGCAGCTGGCACTTAGGGTTATGCTTGCACCTGCTACTTATGCTTATGATTCCACCTGCTACTTAGGGTTATGAAAGACAGCTGGCCCAGGCTACCCAGGGTTAGATGCACCTTCCCTGGGTACAGTTTCACCGAGGGCCCGCTTGAACCCTAGGTCAATCTACCGGTCGGCCCCAGTAACCCTAGCCGGCTTTCAGTGCACCTTCCCTGGGTACGGTTTCACCGAGGGCCCGCTGGTTCCCGGACTCCCCTCTGACTTAGGGTTATGGTTTCAGCTGGCACTTATGGTTATGCTTCCACCTGCTACTTAGGGTTATGCTTCCACCTGCTACTTAGGGTACCACCCACAGTGCCCGCACCCAAGGGAGGGCAGGGCGGCGAGGCCCGCGCGACTTCCCTTCTGCCCGGCTTGGAGGCCTGGTTTCGTCTCGTCCCTTTTGGAAGATGATCATGTTGGCCAATAAATCTAAACGTAAGACCAGGCAACCTTATGAAAAGTACCCAGGAGTAAGTGCACCATCTCTGGGTACACTAATGACAAAGGCCCCTGACCTTAAGGACCTCCTAAGACCAGGTAACCATCTGAAAGGCACCCAGGATTCAATGCACCTTCCCTGGGTACAGTTTCACCGATGGTCCCCTTGAACCCTAGGTCCATCTACCAGTAGGCCCCGGTAACCCTAGCCGGCTTTCAGTGCACCTTCCCTGGGTACGGTTTCACCGAGGGCCCGCTGGTTCCCGGACTCCCCTCTGACTTACGGTTATGGTTTCAGCTGGCACTTAAGGTTATGCTTGCAGATGGCACTTAGGGTTATGCTTCCACCTGCTACTTACGGTTATGCTTCCACCTGCTACTTAGGGTTATGCTTCCACCTGCTACTTAGGGTTATGTAAAGGGCCCTTCGGGCCCAAGACAGTCTGCCCAGGGGAGAGGGCCCTTCGGGCCCAAGACAGTCCGGCCTGCAGGGCCCTTCGGGCCCGGGAGGATGAGCCCTGCGGGCTCATGGAAGAGGGCCCTTCGGGCCCAAGACAGTCCGGCCTGCAGGGCCCTTCGGGCCCGGGAGGATGAGCCCTGCGGGCTCATGGGAGAGGGCCCTTCGGGCCCAAGACAGTCGGCCCAGGGGAAAGGGCCCTTAGAGCCCAAGACAGTCCGCCCAGGGTGCCCTCTGGTCCCAGGATCCTGATCTCCATGGGAGCCTTGGTGCCCGAGCTTTAAGCCCCCCCCCGACTGCTGCCACCCCCGACCGCCCACCCCCCGAGGTTTATCCCCTTTAAGCGCCGCAAGATGGAACTCCGGCCATCTGGTCAACCATTTGCAAGTTCGGCCATCTGGTCAACCTTTCCTACCTTGGCCATCTGGTCAACCCTTTCCTACCTTGGCCATCTGGTCAACCCTTTCTAAGATGCCCTATTTCACAAAGTGCGACTTAGCCATCTGGTCAACCCTTTCCTACCTTGGCCATCTGGTCAACCCTTTCTAAGATGCACTATTTAACAAAGTGCGACTTAGCCATCTGGTCAACCCTTTCCTACCTTGGCCATCTGGTCAACTGACCCATTCGGGCCCATGTCAGCCAGCCTAGGACGTGCCCTTCGGGGCCCTGGGGAAACAGTCGACCAGACGGCCTTATTTCAGGCGGTTGACCAGGTGACCACATTTAGTTCTGATTTTAAATGTTGCATTCATGGATTTATGAGTTCATGAAATAAACGGTGTATTTTTGATCTCACTGTTCAGATAGTAAATAATGCTTTCGTGGTTTACAATGTAATTCAGATTTTCATAATGCTTTTCCGCACTATGGTCTTAGGGTGACACCTAGTGGTCAAACGGTGGGATAGCGGCACCTAACTCAAAAGTTAGATTCCGGACATGTTTTAAACGTGATTTTACGTAATTGCATGATTTTTATTTAAAATCTGAACTTCACAAATGCAATTTTGCTCCAGGTCCCTGATTAGGGTTAGGGTTAGGGTTAGGGTTAGGGTTAGGGTTAGGGTTAGGTACCTTACACCGTTTAAATATTTATTTTACGCGAATGCATTCAAAAATCCCATATAAAGTGTGCATATATGTAACCAACAGTGGTTTTTTGTAAAAAATTGGTTGCATTTGTGAACCTCAATGTTAATTTCCCATATGGTTCATAAATGCATTTTTGACACATGTTTAAATTTTGGACCGTTTTTTAATGCAATTATGAACATTTAATTTTTATTTTTTAGGTAAATCCCTTGCACATACACCAGGAGGCATCAGTGAGCATCACAAAAAAACATTATTTCATTTCTGATTTTAAAGTTACGCTTTTGCACTTGTGAATTTCTGATTTTCATTTGCAAAAACTTTGAGCTACGGGTTTGAAATTTCTTAACCAAGTTACCCGCCTTTAGGTGCACCTGGTTAGGGGAGATCTACATCCTACGACTGTTGGTTCTGTTTTGACTCATCGGTGGACTCTGGCAATGCTGGCCAGGACTCAGTGCACCTTCCCTGGGTTGGCTATCAAAGGACAGCTCGGTAGTCCCTTCGGGCCCAAGACAGCCAGCCAACTTAGGACAAAGGCCCCCTGACCTTAAGGCCCCATGTACACTCAGGCTGACCCAGCTTTCAGTGCACCTTCCCCGGCTACACTTTGGACTAGCCACTGCCAACCACTTGGCCAACAAGGCCATTTGGGCCCGGGACGATGAGCCCTGCGGGCTCTTCGGAGAGGGGTCTGCAGAGAGGGCCCTTCGGGCCCAAGACAGTCCGGCCTGCAGGGCCCTTCGGGCCCGGGACGATGAGCCCTGCGGGCTCATGGGAGAGGGCCCTTCGGGCCCAAGACAGTCCGGCCTGCAGGGCCCTTCGGGCCCGGGACGATGAGCCCTGCGGGCTCTTCGGAGAGTGGTCTGCAGAGAGGGCCCTTCGGGCCCAAGAAAGTCCGGCCTGCAGGGCCCTTCGGGCCCGGGAGGATGAGCCCTGCGGGCTCATGGGAGAGGGCCCTTCGGGCCCAAGACAGTCCGGCCAGCTTAGGACAAAGGGCCCCTGACCTTAAGGCCCACATTCAGTCAGGCTGACCCAGCTTTCAGTGCACCTTCCCCGGCTACACTTTGGACTAGCCACTGCCAACCACTTGGCCAACAAGGCCATTTGGGCCCGGGACGATGAGCCCTGCGGGCTCTTCGGAGAGGGGTCTGCAGAGAGGGCCCTTCGGGCCCAAGACAGTCCGGCCTGCAGGGCCCTTCGGGCCCGGGACGATGAGCCCTGCGGGCTCATGGGAGAGGGCCCTTCGGGCCCAAGACAGTCCGGCCTGCAGGGCCCTTCGGGCCCAAGACAGTCCGGCCAGCTTAGGACAAAGGGCCCCTGACCTTAAGGCCCACATTCAGTCAGGCTGACCCAGCTTTCAGTGCACCTTCCCCGGCTACACTTTGGACTAGCCACTGCCAACCACTTGGCCAACAAGGCCATTTGGGCCCGGGACGATGAGCCCTGCGGGCTCTTCGGAGAGGGGTCTGCAGAGAGGGCCCTTCGGGCCCAAGACAGTCCGGCCTGCAGGGCCCTTCGGGCCCGGGAGGATGAGCCCTGCGGGCTCATGGGAGAGGGCCCTTCGGGCCCAAGACAGTCCGGCCTGCAGGGCCCTTCGGGCCCGGGACGATGAGCCCTGCGGGCTCTTCGGAGAGTGGTCTGCAGAGAGGGCCCTTCGGGCCCAAGAAAGTCCGGCCTGCAGGGCCCTTCGGGCCCGGGAGGATGAGCCCTGCGGGCTCATGGGAGAGGGCCCTTCGGGCCCAAGACAGTCCGGCCTGCAGGGCCCTTCGGGCCCAAGACAGTCCGGCCAGCTTAGGACAAAGGGCCCCTGACCTTAAGGCCCACATTAAGTCAGGCTGACCCAGCTTTAAGTGCACCTTCTCCGGCTACAAAAGGTACCTAGCCACTGCCAACCACTCGGCCAACAGGGCCCTTCGGGCCCGGGAGGATCAGCCCTGCAGGCTCTTCGGAGAGGGGTCTGCGGGTAGGGCCCTTCGGGCCCAAGACAGTCCGGCCTGCAGGGCCCTTCGGGCCCGGGAGGATGAGCCCTACGGGCTCATGGGAGTGGGCCCTTCGGGCCCAAGACAGTCCACCTGCAGGGCCCTTCGGGCCCAAGACAGTCCGGCCAGCTTAGGACAAAGGGCCCCTGACCTTAAGGCCCACATTCAGTCAGGCTGACCCAGCTTTGAGTGCACCTTCCCCGGCTACACTTTCGACAAAGGGCCCCTGACCTTAAGGCCCACATACAGTCAGGCTGACCCAGCTTTAAGTGCACCTTCTCCGGCTACAAAAGGTACCTAGCCACTGCCAACCACTCGGCCAACAGGGCCCTTCGGGCCCGGGAGGATCAGCCCTGCAGGTTCTTCGGAGAGGGGTCTGCGGGTAGGGCCCTTCGGGCCCAAGACAGTCCGGCCAACAGGGCCCTTCGGGCCCAGGAGGATGAGCCCTACGGGCTCATGGGAGTGGGCCCTTCGGGCCCAAGACAGTCCACCTGCAGGGCCCTTCGGGCCCAAGACAGTCCGGCCAGCTTAGGACAAAGGGCCCCTGACCTTAAGGCCCACATTCAGTCAGGCTGACCCAGCTTTAAGTGCACCTTCCCCGGCTACAAAAGGTACCTAGCCACTGCCAACCACTCGGCCAACAGGGCCCTTCGGGCCCGGGAGGATCAGCCCTGCAGGTTCTTCGGAGAGGGGTCTGTGGGTAGGGCCCTTCGGGCCCAAGACAGTCCGGCCGACAGGGCCCTTCGGGCCCAGGAGGATGAGCCCTACGGGCTCATCGGAAAGGGCCCTTCGGGCCCAAGACACTCGCCCAAGACAGTCCGCAAGCTGGGCCCGAAGGGCCCGGGACGATGAGCCCGCAGGGCTCTTCGGACAAGGCCCTTCGGGCCCAAGGCAGCCGGCCAACTTAGGACAAGGGCCCCCTGACCTTAAGGCCCACATACGGTCAGGCTCACCCAGCTTTAAGTGCACCTTCCCCGGCTACACTTTCGACAAAGGGCCCCTAAACTTAAGGCCCACATTCGGTCAGGCTGACCCAGCTTTAAGTGCACCTTCCCCGGCTACACTTTCGACAAAGGGCCCCTGACCTTAAGGCCCACATACGGTCAGGCTGACCCAGCTTTAAGTGCACCTTCCCCGGCTACACTTTCGACAAAGGGCCCCTGACCTTAAGGCCCACATACGGTCAGGCTGACCCAGCTTTAAGTGCACCTTCCCCGGCTACACTTTGGACAAAGGGCCCCTAAACTTAAGGCCCACATACGGTCAGGCTGACCTGGCTTTGAGTGCACCTTCCCTGGGTACAGTTTCACCGAGGGCCCGCTGGTTCCCAGACTCCCCTGTGACTTAGGGTTATGGTTTCAGCTGGCACTTAGGGTTACGCTTGCAGATGGCACTTATGGTTATGCTTCCACCTGCTACTTAGGGTTACGCTTGCAGCTGGCACTTAGGGTTATGCTTGCACCTTCTACTTAGGGTTATGTAATGGGCCCTTCGGGCCCAAGACAGTCCGGCCTGCAGGGCCCTTCGGGCCCGGGAGGATGAGCCCTACGGGCTCATGGGAGTGGGCCCTTCGGGCCCAAGACAGTCCACCTGCAGGGCCCTTCGGGCCCAAGACAGTCCGGCCAGCTTAGGACAAAGGGCCCCTGACCTTAAGGCCCACATTCAGTCAGGCTGACCCAGCTTTAAGTGCACCTTCCCCGGCTACAAAAGGTACCTAGCCACTGCCAACCACTCGGCCAACAGGGCCCTTCGGGCCCGGGAGGATCAGCCCTGCAGGTTCTTCGGAGAGGGGTCTGTGGGTAGGGCCCTTCGGGCCCAAGACAGTCCGGCCAACAGGGCCCTTCGGGCCCAGGAGGATGAGCCCTACGGGCTCATCGGAAAGGGCCCTTCGGGCCCAAGACACTCGCCCAAGACAGTCCGCAAGCTGGGCCCGAAGGGCCCGGGACGATGAGCCCGCAGGGCTCTTCGGACAAGGCCCTTCGGGCCCAAGGCAGCCGGCCAACTTAGGACAAGGGCCCCCTGACCTTAAGGCCCACATATGGTCAGGCTGACCCAGCTTTAAGTGCACCTTCCCCGGCTACACTTTCGACAAAGGGCCCCTGACCTTAAGGCCCACATTCGGTCAGGCTGACCCAGCTTTAAGTGCACCTTCCCCGGCTACACTTTCGACAAAGGGCCCCTAAACTTAAGGCCCACATACGGTCAGGCTGACCCGGCTTTGAGTGCACCTTCCCTGGGTACAGTTTCACCGAGGGCCCGCTGGTTCCCAGACTCCCCTGTGACTTAGGGTTATGGTTTCAGCTGGCACTTAGGGTTACGCTTGCAGATGGCACTTATGGTTATGCTTCCACCTGCTACTTAGGGTTACGCTTGCAGCTGGCACTTAGGGTTATGCTTGCACCTTCTACTTAGGGTTATGTAATGGGCCCTTCGGGCCCAAGACAGTCCGGCCTGCAGGGCCCTTCGGGCCCGGGAGGATGAGCCCTACGGGCTCATGGGAGTGGGCCCTTCGGGCCCAAGACAGTCCACCTGCAGGGCCCTTCGGGCCCAAGACAGTCCGGCCAGCTTAGGACAAAGGGCCCCTGACCTTAAGGCCCACATTCGGTCAGGCTGACCCAGCTTTAAGTGCACCTTCCCCGGCTACACTTTCGACAAAGGGGCCCTAAACTTAAGGCCCACATATGGTCAGGCTCACCCAGCTTTAAGTGCACCTTCCCCGGCTACACTTTCGACAAAGGGCCCCTAAACTTAAGGCCCACATACGGTCAGGCTCACCCAGCTTTAAGTGCACCTTCCCCGGCTACACTTTACGGCTTGGGGGAGAGACGAGTGGGCAGCTTATGCTGGAGCCTGGTTGACGATGACTCTCACATAATATCCTGCTAGTACCGTGCACGGGCACCTCCCACAATGACCGCACCCAAGGGAGGGCGGGGCGGCGAGGCCCGTGCGGCTTCCCTTCTGCCTGGCTGGAGGCCTAGTTTCATCTCGTCCCTTTTGGAACATCATGTTGGCCAAAAAATCTAAACATAAGACCAGGCAAGCTTCTGAAAGGTACCCAGAAGTAAGTGCACCATCTCTGGGTACACTTATGACAAAGGCCCCTTGACCTTAAGGACCTCCTAAGACCAGGCAACCCAGAATGAAGTGCACCTTCCCTGTGACTTAGGGTTACTGTCACACCTGCTACTTATGATACCACCCACAGTGCCCGCACCCAAGGGAGGGCGGGGCGGCGAGGCCCGTGCGGCTTCCCTTCTGCCCGGCTGGAGGCCTGGTTTCGTCTCGTCCCTTTTGGAAGATGATCATGTTGGCCAAAAAATCTAAACGTAAGACCAGGCAATCTTCTGAAAGGTGCCCAGCTTTCAGTGCACCTTCCCTGGGTACACTTAGGACAAAGGCCCCTGACCTTAATTACCTCCTAAGACCAGGTAACCATCTGAAAGCTACCCAGGAGTAAGTGCACCATCTCTGGGTACACTTATGACAAAGGCCCCCTTGACCTTAAAGGCCTCAGCTCTCCCCCACACCTTAAGGCACAACTGCCATCATAATCATATAGCCCAAATCTGACCTCCTACGACCAGGGAACCGTCTGAAAGGTACCCAGCATTAAGTGCACCTTCCCTGCGACTTAGGGTTACGGTTGCACCTGCTACTTAGGGTTATGGTTGCACCTGCTACTTACGGTTATGGTTGCAGCTGGCACTTAGGGTTATGCTTGCACCTGCTACTTATGCTTATGATTCCACCTGCTACTTAGGGTTATGAAAGACAGCTGGCCCAGGCTACCCAGGGTTAGATGCACCTTCCCTGGGTACAGTTTCACCGAGGGCCCGCTTGAACCCTAGGTCAATCTACCGGTCGGCCCCAGTAACCCTAGCCGGCTTTCAGTGCACCTTCCCTGGGTACGGTTTCACCGAGGGCCCGCTGGTTCCCGGACTCCCCTCTGACTTAGGGTTATGGTTTCAGCTGGCACTTATGGTTATGCTTCCACCTGCTACTTAGGGTTATGCTTCCACCTGCTACTTAGGGTACCACCCACAGTGCCCGCACCCAAGGGAGGGCAGGGCGGCGAGGCCCGCGCGACTTCCCTTCTGCCCGGCTTGGAGGCCTGGTTTCGTCTCGTCCCTTTTGGAAGATGATCATGTTGGCCAATAAATCTAAACGTAAGACCAGGCAACCTTATGAAAAGTACCCAGGAGTAAGTGCACCATCTCTGGGTACACTAATGACAAAGGCCCCTGACCTTAAGGACCTCCTAAGACCAGGTAACCATCTGAAAGGCACCCAGGATTCAATGCACCTTCCCTGGGTACAGTTTCACCGATGGTCCCCTTGAACCCTAGGTCCATCTACCAGTAGGCCCCGGTAACCCTAGCCGGCTTTCAGTGCACCTTCCCTGGGTACGGTTTCACCGAGGGCCCGCTGGTTCCCGGACTCCCCTCTGACTTACGGTTATGGTTTCAGCTGGCACTTAAGGTTATGCTTGCAGATGGCACTTAGGGTTATGCTTCCACCTGCTACTTACGGTTATGCTTCCACCTGCTACTTAGGGTTATGCTTCCACCTGCTACTTAGGGTTATGTAAAGGGCCCTTCGGGCCCAAGACAGTCTGCCCAGGGGAGAGGGCCCTTCGGGCCCAAGACAGTCCGGCCTGCAGGGCCCTTCGGGCCCGGGAGGATGAGCCCTGCGGGCTCATGGAAGAGGGCCCTTCGGGCCCAAGACAGTCCGGCCTGCAGGGCCCTTCGGGCCCGGGAGGATGAGCCCTGCGGGCTCATGGGAGAGGGCCCTTCGGGCCCAAGACAGTCGGCCCAGGGGAAAGGGCCCTTAGAGCCCAAGACAGTCCGCCCAGGGTGCCCTCTGGTCCCAGGATCCTGATCTCCATGGGAGCCTTGGTGCCCGAGCTTTAAGCCCCCCCCCGACTGCTGCCACCCCCGACCGCCCACCCCCCGAGGTTTATCCCCTTTAAGCGCCGCAAGATGGAACTCCGGCCATCTGGTCAACCATTTGCAAGTTCGGCCATCTGGTCAACCTTTCCTACCTTGGCCATCTGGTCAACCCTTTCCTACCTTGGCCATCTGGTCAACCCTTTCTAAGATGCCCTATTTCACAAAGTGCGACTTAGCCATCTGGTCAACCCTTTCCTACCTTGGCCATCTGGTCAACCCTTTCTAAGATGCACTATTTAACAAAGTGCGACTTAGCCATCTGGTCAACCCTTTCCTACCTTGGCCATCTGGTCAACTGACCCATTCGGGCCCATGTCAGCCAGCCTAGGACGTGCCCTTCGGGGCCCTGGGGAAACAGTCGACCAGACGGCCTTATTTCAGGCGGTTGACCAGGTGACCACATTTAGTTCTGATTTTAAATGTTGCATTCATGGATTTATGAGTTCATGAAATAAACGGTGTATTTTTGATCTCACTGTTCAGATAGTAAATAATGCTTTCGTGGTTTACAATGTAATTCAGATTTTCATAATGCTTTTCCGCACTATGGTCTTAGGGTGACACCTAGTGGTCAAACGGTGGGATAGCGGCACCTAACTCAAAAGTTAGATTCCGGACATGTTTTAAACGTGATTTTACGTAATTGCATGATTTTTATTTAAAATCTGAACTTCACAAATGCAATTTTGCTCCAGGTCCCTGATTAGGGTTAGGGTTAGGGTTAGGGTTAGGGTTAGGGTTAGGGTTAGGGGTTAGGGTTAGGGTTAGGGTTAGGGTTAGGGTTAGGGTTAGGTTTTATGATTAGCACAGTTCAATGGTTTATCATAGATGTTTCATTGTGCACTGGCAACATTCAAAACTATTTTTCCCTTTTCTATTAATCCTCTTTTCTTTTTCAGGTTTCCCTTACTGGGGACGTGTGTCCCTCTCTGGTGGAAATGGCGGCCCCGGCAGAGTCAGTGGAAGCGATTCCCGGTAAGTACATTCCCAGTTCATGGGTTCCTATTTTCTAATCCCATACAGTTTTACTGTTAACCTTTTTGTTTTGTTTTATAAGCGGCGGAGACGACGGAGACGGCGAGGACGGCGAGAGCGGCGGAGACGGCGAAAGCAGAGAAGATTCCCGGTAAGTATACTGTCCCAGTAATGGGCTCCAAATCCTAAATCAACTAGATTTACATATTGTGTTTTTTTTAACTACCCTCCCTCTTGAATTAGAATGCTGTTCCCTTCCATTGAAGACAGCCCGAACTGATGGAAATACCCCTGAAGACGACCCCGGAAGCAAAGTGGACCCCTGGTAAGTAAAACTGTCCCTTGAGCTCAGGACTGTAATCTCAATTGTTTAAAGTTTTCTGATGTTCCCTCCTTTATTTTTCAGGTGGAACCTTTCTACACAGTAGAGGGCTGTCCAGTTAACAAGCCCCCCCAAAAAGGAAAAGAGAAGATCCGGAGGATGTTTTTATTTTTTTTAAAAAAAAGGAACAGGTTTTATCATGTATGTTTTAATTATTTATAATGTTTTAAATAAGGAAGGCAGGTCATCACCAACTCATTTTTAATGGTTAACCCCTATTTTTTATAAAAAAATTTTAAATTTATATCTATGTAAGTCAATAAATAAATAAATAAATAAATAAATAATCTGTGGTTAATTGATGCCTCTGTTCCTGAGTTTTATTTAAACTCTCCCAGTTCCTACCTTTATGAGAAATGAGAGAGCAAAGAAAGAGAAAAAAACAGAGAAAAAGAAAAGGGAGAAAAAGGAAAAAAGTGGTTTTTTGGTTCTTTTTAAATTCGGAAACCCCTAGGGGTTGGGCAGTCCTTCAGATTGGAGGGTCCTCCAGGGTTCCGATTAGGGGGTCCCTTAGGGTTAGGGGGTCCCTTAGGGTTAGGGGGTCCCTTAGGGTTCGGATTTGGGGGGTCCCTTAGGGTTAAGGTTTGGGGGTCCCTTAGGGTTAGGATTTGGGGGGTCCCTCAGGGTTAGGGGGTCCCTTAGGGGTAAGGAATCCCTTAGGGTTAGGGTTTAGGGGGTCCCTTAGGATTAGAGGGTCCCTTAGGGTTAAGAAGTCCCTTAGGGTTAGGGATTAAGGGGTCCCTTAGGGTTAAGAAGTCCCTTAGGGTTATGAAGTTCATTAGGGTTAGGGAAGAGGGAATAATAAGAGGGGGTCTTGGGATTAGGCGATCCCTTAAAAGGGGGTCCCTTAGGGTTAGGGGGAGGGGTGATCAAGGTAGTATTAAAGAAAAAGACAAAGAAAGTCCGAAGGATCGCCCAAGGCTAATCATTCAGCAATTTATAGACATCCTTTATGTCAATAACCACCAAAATAGTTTTAAAAAAACATTTTATTTGTTGTTCCCTGGACCTGCAACTCATTCAAAATCATCAAAACAGATCAGTAATTCTCAGTCCACTTTCTAAGTAAGATATATCCCATATCAAAGGTATTCCTCCCCTATTCATAAACCTATACTCTGTTAAATATCCATCCCCCATGTCGCTATAGGGCTTTACCCAAAATATATGTTAAAATTAGTTCCTGTAAGTTAGTTTATATACAAGAGTTAGTTGCACATCTAGACGAAAAAGGAACAGAGGTTATTTGTTAATATTCATTCCTTTATTAGTCTAATTAATCAACGGGTAAGTACTATTTGGATGCCCCAAACCGATCCATGGGTGATCAATTATCTGTTTTTGCCTCCCTTTAATCCCCACCTGCCTTCCTTATCTCTGATTAAAACCCAGGGGAACCAATGTGTTTAATCTATGTATCCACATTAGTTCTTTCCTCCTTCTTTGTTCCTGTGACCAGTGAATGTTGGCCTCTAGGCCCGACACCTGGACATTTTGCAGTCCCTGCTGTTGAAAATGTTGCACCAGCTTTGTGGTTTTGGTATTCTGGGAGAAGGTGTGTAGATGTTGCTTTAAACGTGTTCCTAAACTGTATTGTGTTTCCCCAACATATCTTCTATTACAGTGTTTACACTGGATCAAGTAGACGATATTATTAGTTCCCAAACCGATGTTATCCTGCACAGGTATTGTATTTGATCCTGTTGTTACCACCTTGATTGGTTTAAAATACCTTTTAAGATTTGTATAGGTATCCTTCATTATGGATAGACCAAATTTAGCTCTAACCAATAGGTCTTTAAGGTTTTTATTTTTTCTGTATGCTGAAATAACTTTATAACCTTTTAATTGTGGAACCAGCTGTTGGACCCTTGAAAAGCCCCTCTTGAGATTATTGTTTATTGTGATCGCCTTAGAGGAGTATCTAGTAATCAATGGGATAATCTGTGCATTTGTCAACGGTGATGATTTTTTGTCTGTTATTGTCCTTAATGTTTCCGCCTTGATACCCCTTAAAAATCTTTTGGAATATTTCCTACCCCTTAGGGCCGTGAATAAAGTTGTAGTAGCTGCCTCAAAATCCTGTTTGTCTGTACATAATCGATGAAACCTGATCAGTTGAGATTTAATTAACCCTGCAAAAGTGTGTTTGGGATGGTAACTTGTTTTATACAGTAAACTATGTGTATCTGTGTCTTTAAAATACACTTTGGTTTTAAGAGTCCTGTTACCATTTATTAGTTCACTGAAAAAGACAGTTGTGTCTAAAAAGTCTATACATTGGGAACTTGTTTGGTATTTTACTGTGATACTTGGGTGATGCTCGTTCATTATACTTATGAACCCTTTAAATAGCACTTCTCCATGTTGCCACAAACCAAATATATCATCCAAATATCTATAGTATAGCCTGGGGAGATGTTTACATTTTTTAAAAAGTGTCTCCTCCCAGGAGGCCATATAAATATTGGCATATGCCGGGGCGAACTTTTTCCCCATGGCCGTACCTTGTATCTGGAGATAAACCTGGTTATCAAATTCAAAATCATTCCTTGTAAGGTTGATTTCCAGTAATTGTAAAATGTATTTATCTGGCCTCCCTGGATCCGGATATTTTAAGAAGGCTGTCCTCACTGCTTCTAATCCTAAGTCTGTGGATATATTAGTATATAAACTGTTTATATCTACGGTAAATAAAATTGCTTCTGTCTGAACTTGAAGGCCTTGTATTTTATTGATAAAGTCATATGTGTCTTTTAAATAGCTGCTGTGTCGTTGTGAGATAGGGTTCAGGAAGTGGTCTATATATTGAGCCGTATGATATGTGTTACTACCGCAGTCAGATACTATAGGTCTCCCCTTGGGGACCTCACCCGGAATCGTCCACAGGGCCTTGTCCATATGGATTTTTGGTAACAAGTAAAATAATCTGGGTCGGGGGATATCCGGGCCCATTAAAAAAAACTTTTGTTTTGCGGTAATAAATTGTTCTAAATGTAAATTATTAAGAATACCATTAACCAATTTAGATGTTTCTTCCTGTAATGTATGAGGTAAGGAAATATAGTAATTTGTGTCTTGTAATTGTCTAAGTGCTTCAAATTTGTATTGTTGTTTGTCCAAGATCACTATCCCTGAACCCTTATCTGCCGGTTTGATAATAATGTCATTATTTTTATTTAGTGTTTTAATGGCCCTCCTCTGTTCTTCCGGGATATTTAATTTTGGTTTTGATTGCTTTAATCTTTTCCTAACCATTTTATTGTTAAATTGAATTAAATCTTGTATATCTGTTGAAATTTGATTAATTTTTGGTTCCCATGTAGAATTGGCTGTAAATAATGTTAATTGTTCTTTTTGTGTATATTTAAAATAATCCAATATTTTTAATTTTCTGTTATAGTGATGGACGTCCCTCTGCATTTCTTCCTCATCTATTTCTACAGGTGTCGGAACAAAGGTAAGTCCCTTTCGCAGAAGCTCGCCCTCTTCTAAGGTAAGTTTAAATGTTTTGGATAGGTTAAAAATATTTTTGTATTGGTGTGCTTCCAGATTGCACGTCTCCTGCCTTAAAAGTTTAACTGGTCACACCAGTCATTGAAAATTTGAATTGCTGTTTCCCTAGTCCAATGGATTTGATCCCTCGGATCTACTTTGAATCGTAGTTTATTCAGTTCTAGTAATGGATTCCCGTGTGAGTTTATGTAGTTATTGATTATGGTCAAATTGTTTTGATGTACCTTAGGTAAAAGATCGGAAAATTGAATGATGGGAGTATAAATTGATGCATTAGGGAACGCTGTTTTAGCTATTCTCCACATAGTCTGTAACTGTTTTATAGAGGTTTTATTAGGCTGTTGATCTCTGTTGTTAATTCCTACTGACAGGATTACTTTTTGTGTTTGTAACTGAGGGGGTAATTTTTTTAAGATGTCAATGACATGATAAAAACTAGCTCCCGGAAAACTATCTACTTGTACCTGGGGGTCATTTATCTGAGGGATCCTGCTGAGGTTTGAGTCTCCTATGAAGATAATTGGTTTATGGACCTTCAATGACCAATCTTTGGCTTTGTGCGCTGTATTTGGGTGTCTCTCCGGCCTGCGCGTCTCTATTCTCACTAGGTCCTCAAAATCCCCTTCCGATGTACTGGAGGAGATTGGAGACTTGTGATTTTGGGGTTGTGTTTTTTTAGGTTTGGTCCCTGTCTCTAGTTCTGTTTGGGAATTTTCAGTTAGGGATTCAACTGTGGGATACTTTCCCTTCTGTTGCCCTATCATCATTTCATTCCCCGCCATTCTAGGCGTTCCCGAAGAAGCTTTGGCCTCTGGGGTACAGGGACCTATAAAGGAGATGTCATGCAGGTAATTGGTTTGATTTCCATTATTTGGATTTTGTATTAAATCAGAGTCAAAGCTATGGGTAGTGTGATGTATTTGAGCCTGTACTTTAATTTGTTTAGGACGTTTTATAGGTTGAGGGAGCTGCACCCTTCCTTCCTGTCCCTCATTAAACTGTTGTAGGGAATCTGTATCTGGGGGAAGAACCCTTTTTGTAAGGTCTACCTCCCTGTCACTATTTGAAGGTCCTGCTTTTTCTAACAGGTAAGTGCTTATAATTTGTTTAGTTGTACTTGTAGTATTAGGCCTCAATTTCTGCTTGTACCTATTTTGGGCCCATTTCCCGGCTACCTCCCATTCTTTTTCTCCCCACCTGTCCAATTCCCCTAATAGTGCTTCCCTCCCCCTTGTATAATGATCCAGTAAGATATGCATATTCGTACTCATCCAAGAGTACGTGTTAGCTTTTAAATTTTCTGCCGTGATATTAGAAGGCATGGCTGGTTTTATAAATTGGGTAAGTTTAATGACTTGTTTTAACATCCCTGATGGGAAGGTATCTGTCTCTAATGTTTGTTCTACTGTTAATAAATGATGAGTCATTTGTATTAATTTAAAATAAACCTTTGTCATCTTTTTATCAAATGGGGCTGCTGCCATCATTTGGTTAGGATTGGGATCTCTATTCTGGGCCTGTTCGAGGTCTGCCAATACAGTGAACCTATTATGTAAACTAACCATTACAAATTTGTATTAAATCAGCTAGGGGTGCCCAACAGAATCCAAAACAGCTCCCACCTGGTTTTTAAGTTTCTGGTGTCCCGGGTCCAATGGAGGGTCCTCGTGAGGTCCAATAGTTCCCAGCACAGGGATGTTTCCTGACGTGTTGTAGCTAGGCCGAGCGGCCTAGTGGTGGGCCTTGTTTTCCGGCTTAGTCGTCCTCCCTGTGTCCTGGGGAACAAACTCAAGGATCCCCTGAACGAAGTCCTTTAACAATCCTTGTGTTTCTTTCCCTCCTTAGACTGACCCAGTCTTCCTCGGCGAGGATTAGTCGCTGCTGTTATGATGGTAGGTTCTTTTCCAGCTATCCCCACACTGAGTTTTAAAACTGTAAACTTTATTATTAAGAACCAATTATAATACATAAAAGAAATAAACGAAAACTTAAAAGTATACCACTGTATTACTTATTTGGCTTTATAATCCTCAATAGTCCTGACGTTTCGCACCTAATGATGCTTCTTCAGAGGACGTTAACAGGCCTAGCTAAAATCCCAATCCTATATATGTGTTTGACATGTGATCCAGTCATGTGATCCCAAGAGCCCGCCCACCTCCCTCTTCATCATCATGTCCCTCCCACCTCCCCTCCTGACCATTCTATCTGGTATTTAATGAGGAGAAAGGAAAAAAGTTAAATGGCTCTGGCTAGGTTAGGTTTTATGATTAGCACAGTTCAATGGTTTATCATAGATGTTTCATTGTGCACTGGCAACATTCAAAACTATTTTTCCCTTTTCTATTAATCCTCTTTTCTTTTTCAGGTTTCCCTTACTGGGGACGTGTGTCCCTCTCTGGTGGAAATGGCGGCCCCGGCAGAGTCAGTGGAAGCGATTCCCGGTAAGTACATTCCCAGTTCATGGGTTCCTATTTTCTAATCCCATACAGTTTTACTGTTAACCTTTTTGTTTTGTTTTATAAGCGGCGGAGACGACGGAGACGGCGAGGACGGCGAGAGCGGCGGAGACGGCGAAAGCAGAGAAGATTCCCGGTAAGTATACTGTCCCAGTAATGGGCTCCAAATCCTAAATCAACTAGATTTACATATTGTGTTTTTTTTAACTACCCTCCCTCTTGAATTAGAATGCTGTTCCCTTCCATTGAAGACAGCCCGAACTGATGGAAATACCCCTGAAGACGACCCCGGAAGCAAAGTGGACCCCTGGTAAGTAAAACTGTCCCTTGAGCTCAGGACTGTAATCTCAATTGTTTAAAGTTTTCTGATGTTCCCTCCTTTATTTTTCAGGTGGAACCTTTCTACACAGTAGAGGGCTGTCCAGTTAACAAGCCCCCCCAAAAAGGAAAAGAGAAGATCCGGAGGATGTTTTTATTTTTTTTAAAAAAAAGGAACAGGTTTTATCATGTATGTTTTAATTATTTATAATGTTTTAAATAAGGAAGGCAGGTCATCACCAACTCATTTTTAATGGTTAACCCCTATTTTTTATAAAAAAATTTTAAATTTATATCTATGTAAGTCAATAAATAAATAAATAAATAAATAAATAATCTGTGGTTAATTGATGCCTCTGTTCCTGAGTTTTATTTAAACTCTCCCAGTTCCTACCTTTATGAGAAATGAGAGAGCAAAGAAAGAGAAAAAAACAGAGAAAAAGAAAAGGGAGAAAAAGGAAAAAAGTGGTTTTTTGGTTCTTTTTAAATTCGGAAACCCCTAGGGGTTGGGCAGTCCTTCAGATTGGAGGGTCCTCCAGGGTTCCGATTAGGGGGTCCCTTAGGGTTAGGGGGTCCCTTAGGGTTAGGGGGTCCCTTAGGGTTCGGATTTGGGGGGTCCCTTAGGGTTAAGGTTTGGGGGTCCCTTAGGGTTAGGATTTGGGGGGTCCCTCAGGGTTAGGGGGTCCCTTAGGGGTAAGGAATCCCTTAGGGTTAGGGTTTAGGGGGTCCCTTAGGATTAGAGGGTCCCTTAGGGTTAAGAAGTCCCTTAGGGTTAGGGATTAAGGGGTCCCTTAGGGTTAAGAAGTCCCTTAGGGTTATGAAGTTCATTAGGGTTAGGGAAGAGGGAATAATAAGAGGGGGTCTTGGGATTAGGCGATCCCTTAAAAGGGGGTCCCTTAGGGTTAGGGGGAGGGGTGATCAAGGTAGTATTAAAGAAAAAGACAAAGAAAGTCCGAAGGATCGCCCAAGGCTAATCATTCAGCAATTTATAGACATCCTTTATGTCAATAACCACCAAAATAGTTTTAAAAAAACATTTTATTTGTTGTTCCCTGGACCTGCAACTCATTCAAAATCATCAAAACAGATCAGTAATTCTCAGTCCACTTTCTAAGTAAGATATATCCCATATCAAAGGTATTCCTCCCCTATTCATAAACCTATACTCTGTTAAATATCCATCCCCCATGTCGCTATAGGGCTTTACCCAAAATATATGTTAAAATTAGTTCCTGTAAGTTAGTTTATATACAAGAGTTAGTTGCACATCTAGACGAAAAAGGAACAGAGGTTATTTGTTAATATTCATTCCTTTATTAGTCTAATTAATCAACGGGTAAGTACTATTTGGATGCCCCAAACCGATCCATGGGTGATCAATTATCTGTTTTTGCCTCCCTTTAATCCCCACCTGCCTTCCTTATCTCTGATTAAAACCCAGGGGAACCAATGTGTTTAATCTATGTATCCACATTAGTTCTTTCCTCCTTCTTTGTTCCTGTGACCAGTGAATGTTGGCCTCTAGGCCCGACACCTGGACATTTTGCAGTCCCTGCTGTTGAAAATGTTGCACCAGCTTTGTGGTTTTGGTATTCTGGGAGAAGGTGTGTAGATGTTGCTTTAAACGTGTTCCTAAACTGTATTGTGTTTCCCCAACATATCTTCTATTACAGTGTTTACACTGGATCAAGTAGACGATATTATTAGTTCCCAAACCGATGTTATCCTGCACAGGTATTGTATTTGATCCTGTTGTTACCACCTTGATTGGTTTAAAATACCTTTTAAGATTTGTATAGGTATCCTTCATTATGGATAGACCAAATTTAGCTCTAACCAATAGGTCTTTAAGGTTTTTATTTTTTCTGTATGCTGAAATAACTTTATAACCTTTTAATTGTGGAACCAGCTGTTGGACCCTTGAAAAGCCCCTCTTGAGATTATTGTTTATTGTGATCGCCTTAGAGGAGTATCTAGTAATCAATGGGATAATCTGTGCATTTGTCAACGGTGATGATTTTTTGTCTGTTATTGTCCTTAATGTTTCCGCCTTGATACCCCTTAAAAATCTTTTGGAATATTTCCTACCCCTTAGGGCCGTGAATAAAGTTGTAGTAGCTGCCTCAAAATCCTGTTTGTCTGTACATAATCGATGAAACCTGATCAGTTGAGATTTAATTAACCCTGCAAAAGTGTGTTTGGGATGGTAACTTGTTTTATACAGTAAACTATGTGTTAGGGTTAGGGTTAGGGTTAGGGTTAGGGTTAGGGTTAGGGGTTAGGGTTAGGGGTTAGGGTTAGGGTTAGGGTTAGGGTTAGGGTTAGGGTTAGGTGTAAGTAGTTCTATCTCGATGACTCTCCCCACTCTGTCTGACGACTAGAGCAGTTTGGTATAGAGAGCCAAAGGCAATGCACGGGCCGGCGCTTGTCACTCTGTTCCCAGGGTCCAGTGATCACGTTCATTGCGGACTTCATGAGACATGTTGTCTCAATGATGTAAAAGTTTTTTAGAGCGTTAGGTTAAAGTTTGTTTTGGTTCCAATATACATTACGGTTAAATAGGTTTACATGATTTACCAAATGTTAAAGGTTTTGGTCTGAAAGTGTTAGGTCTGTTTTAAAGGTTAAGTTTAGGCATATATCCTGATTGGTTAGGTTTAGTAAGAGACAAAGGTTAAGGCTAATTTAGTTAACTGTAATATTAGGTAGTCAAAAGAAGTAATTTAGTTTTAGGTTTAGGCAATAAACCTGAGCGGTTAAGGTTAGACAATGACTAAGGTTGAGGCTAATTAAAAGTTAGGTTTTAGGTCATAAGAAGGGTAAATAGATTGAAGTTTAGATTGAAGTTTTAGATTTGAAAAGGTTTACGGTTTTAAAAGAATTGTGGGACACCTCATCAGTGGTGTACCTTGAGATCATCGGGTGTTTCACCATTTACCACCAGACACCCTCACTCGAAGGCAGGACCCCGGGGTGATCAAGTCCCGGGGCGTGTCCCATAGCCAATTTAGGGTTATGGTTAGGCTAAGCTTGGCATTAAAAGCTAAAGGTGGTTAATTGGATCTTTTAAGAGAATTTATTTTGGTCTGTGCCCAGCTTTAAGTTTTGTTTAAAATTATTGGTTTTGGAATTGAACGGTAAGTATTTTGGCTAAAATGGTTACATCTAAAGGTAAGTTTGTGAAGGTAAGTGTTTAGCGATTTAAAGTTGAGCTAAAAATATGTAAGGCAGAATCAAACGTATGTGGTGCAAAAATGTGCTGTTGTATGGGTGGGGCTAACCCCCATAGAAGACTTGGCCACGTTTAAGGTCTTTGACGCCATAGACCACCACATCCCACGTGCTGTCCAAGTGGACCTGGGAGGGCCGTATACTTACCCCTTGTTCAGGTTAACAGATTGCTTGTTGACACCGTAAGGTTACCACAATCTGCCCAGACAAGGTTGAGAAAGTGAGTCTCCTATGAAGAGGTCTGGTCAAGTCCGCAAGAAAAGGAGAACAAGCAGACACCCAGGGAACTGGATGTGGAGCAGACTCCCGGCCCGACCAGAGTCCAAGAAGAATCTTACTGATGGTTCTAGTAGGATGAGGGTCTTCTGGAGGATCCAAGGAAATAGCCTTCAAAAAGGCCTTGGAGATTGTGCTCAAGGTCCTGATGAGGATCTGGAAGTCTCGAAGGTCTAAACGACGATTCGTGACGATGGGGTGTGTGCAAGAAGGTCCAGGGCCAAGTGGGTACTCTATAATGGGAACCCGGCTTTTCGCTCGTGGTGGGGGAAAAAAATAAATAATAAAGAAGAGTAATAAAGACTTACCGTGTAAGTAGATAGAGGAGGTCGAGACGAGTCCGGTGGTATGCTTTCCATCTCGATCGGACTTACAGAAGGCGAGATATTCGCGTGTAAAGAAAGATTCCATCGACCAAGTGCATTATGGGTAAAAGACCTGGACGGGCGTGGCTAAAATAATTATGCATAATGGTGCATTATGGGTAAAAATCATTGATGGGCGTGGTTAAAATAATTATGCATTCAGGTGCATTATGGGTAAAAAGGACAAAATTGAAACCGCGAGTGAAAACACTCGTGAAATTCATGGGGTTCCGGCCGAGATGAAGGCCGGGTCATGGATTTTCGGATCCGCCGGTGAGACCTCGTCTCCCATGGGGCCTCTTGGGGCCTCCTTTGTGAAATTAATACTGGTTATACTATGGTTATAGTAGAATCCATTATTGGTTGATTCAAGATTGACTCACCAATTGGAGTCTTGGCCAGGGAAGACTACGCCCTGTTGAAGGAAAACCCTGACAAACCTCCAGGGTTAAGCTTAGAGAATGCCAGGCTTCAAGATATAAGGTTCCAGATAAGGAACAGAGGTTCCAAAAAGAAAATGGGCTCCAGATAGCAATTAGGCCAAGGGATCCAGGTTAGGGCTCCAGATAGGCAATAGCCCAAGGGTTCCTGATTGCGGTTGGGATTCCAGACAGGAATTAGGCTTTAGGTTCCCCTAGTTGTTATGGCTAAGGTGTAAGGGTTATAGTATGGGTTTCTAAGGTGTAATGGTTAGGGTTATAGTATGGGTTCCTAAGAGGTTATGGTTAGAATGAGGTATCAGGATCAGGTTAGAAAGAGCCAAATTAAGGTGTTAAATTTAGGTTTAGGCATTACTGCCGAGGTTATGGTTTAGGGTTAGGCAAAATCTCTCGGTTTTTAGGGGTTAGGCATTGATCCTCAAAGTCTTAGGTTTAGGCAATGTAACTACAAGTAAACAAGTAAATTATGGGCTAGAGGTTGGAAACCTGGTTAATCTTCTACTTAAACATTTTAGACTATTTAAGTTACAGATCCAGAGTGGAGACGGATCAGGGGCTGGAAGTCGGAAACCGGGTTAGGTCTCAACGACAACCCTGCCGGGGTAGGCATGCCCTGCTCCAATCAAACCCCTCCAGTTCCTAATCTCCTACTTAAATATGTTAGACTATTTCAAGTTATAGATCCAGAGTGGAGACGGATCAGGGGCTGGAAGTCGGAAACCGGGTTAGGTCTCAACAACAACCCTGCCGGGGTAGGCAAGCCCTGCTCCAATCAAACCCCTCCAGTTCCTAATCTCCTACTTAAATATTTTAGACTATTTCAAGTTACAGATCCAGAGTGGAGACGGATCAGGGGCTGGAAGTCGGAAACCGGGTTAGGTCTCAACAACAACCCTGCCGGGGTAGGCAAGCCCTGCTCCAATCAAACCCCTCCAGTTCCTAATCTCCTACTTAAATATTTTAGACTATTTCAAGTTACAGATCCAGAGTGGAGACGGATCAGGGGCTGGAAGTCGGAAACCGGGTTAGGTCTCAACGACAACCCTGCCGGGGTAGGCAAGCCCTGCTCCAATCAAACCCCTCCAGTTCCTAATCTCCTACTTAAATATGTTAGACTATTTCAAGTTATAGATCCAGAGTGGAGACGGATCAGGGGCTGGAAGTCGGAAACCGGGTTAGGTCTCAACGACAACCTTGCCGGGGTAGGCAAGCCCTGCTCCAGTCAACCCCTCTAGTTCCTAATCTCCTACTTAAATATTTTAGACTATTTCAAGTTACAGATCCAGAGTGGAGATGGATCAGGGACTGGAAGTCGGAAACCGGGTTAGGTCTCAACAACAACCTTGCCGGGGTAGGCAAGCCCTGTTCCTATCATACCCCTCTAGTTCCTAAACCTATCAGAGAGGGATGTGGGAAATCGCAGTTTTGGCTATTTAAGGTAAGTAAACCAATTGAGTTATTGTGTTATATAGAGTAAAGGTAGTAATGGATATTGGAAACTGGGTAGGTCTCAACAACGACCCTGCCAGTATAGGCAAGCCATGATCCCATCATAATTCCCCTCCAAAAAGCAGGTAGGGATGTGGGAAAATTCGTCCTCGGATACTTGAGGTAAGTAAATTGACATAGTTATTATTTATAGAACCTGGGTAGAAATGGATCAGAGACTTGGAAGTTGGAAACCGGGTTAGGTCTCAACAACAACCCCGCCGGGTTAGGCGTGCTCCGCTCCCATTGCTCCTCTCAAACTCACCATCAGAGCAGAAAGAAATGGATCAGAGACTTGGAAGTTGGAAACCGGGTTAGGGTTAGGGTTAGGGTTAGGGTTAGGGTTAGGGTTAGGGTTAGGGTTAGGGGAATATGAAGGCCAGACATGGGGGCATATTGGGGTTAGGGTAGAGAATGGGGGATAGGGTATGTAGTTTTAGGGTTAGGGAAGGGGTTTGGGGTTAGGGCTTAGGGTTTTAGGGTTAGGGAAGGGGTTTGGGGTTAGGGCTTGGAATTTTAGGGTTAGGGAAGGGGTTTGGGGTCAGGGTTAAGTTTAGGGATCGGAAGTGGGTTGGGGGTTAGGTTAGGAGTTTGGGGTTAGGAAGGGGGTGTGGGTAAGGGTTTGGAGGCCCCCATGCTACCTGAAATGCACTGTCCATCTAATGCCAGCGACTTGACCAGGTCCCCATAAAGTCTGGGGGTATTAGATGTCTGATCCCTGATCTTAAGGCCTACTGACTTTCCCTTGTTCTGTCCCTTTGCAGGGCCGTGTCCTGGGTAGGGTTAGGGTTAGGGTTAGGGTTAGGGTTAGGGTTAGGGTTAGGGTTAGGGTTAGGGTTAGGGTTAGGGTTAGGTGTAAGTAGTTCTATCTCGATGACTCTCCCCACTCTGTCTGACGACTAGAGCAGTTTGGTATAGAGAGCCAAAGGCAATGCACGGGCCGGCGCTTGTCACTCTGTTCCCAGGGTCCATTAATCACGTTCATTGCATACTTCATGAGTCACCACGGTGCCTAAATAACGTAAAAGTTTTTAGAGTATTAGGCTAAGGTTTATTTTGGTGTCAATATACATTATGGTTAACTACGTTAACATGATTTACTAAATGTTAAAGGCTTTGGTCCGAAAGTGTTAGGCCTGTTTTTAAAGGTTAAGTTTAGGCATATATCCCGATTGGTTAGGTTTAGAAAGAGACAAAGGTTAAGGTTAATTTAGTTAACTGTAATCTTAGGCAGTCAAAAGAACTAATTTTAGTTTAGGTTTAGGTAATAACCCTAAGTGGTTAAGGTTAGAAAATGACTAAGGTTGAGGCTAGTTAAAAGTTAGGTTTAGGTCATAAGAAGGGTAAGTAGATTTGAAGTTTAGATTGAAAAGGTTTACGGTTTTAAAAGAATTGTGGGACACCTCATCAGTGGTGTACCTCGAGATCATCGGGTGTTTCACCATTTACCACCAGACACCCTCACTCGAAGGCAGGACCCCGGGGTGATCAAGTCCCGGGGCGTGTCCCATAGCCAATTTAGGGTTAGGGTTAGGCTAAGCTTGGCATTAACAGCTAAAGGTGGTTAATTAGATCTTTTAAGAGAATTTATTTTGGTCTGTGCCAAGCTTTAAGTTTTGTTTAAAATTATCGGTTTCGGAATTTAACGGTAAGTTTTTTGGCTAAAATGGTTACATCTAAAAGGTAAGTTTGTGAAGGTAAGTGTTTAGCGATTTAAAGTTAAGCTAAAATTATGGAAGGCAGAATCAAAGGTATGTGGTGCAAAAATGTGCTGTTGTATGAGTGGGGCTAACCCCCATAGAAGACTTGGCCACGTTTAAGGTCTTTGACGCCATAGACCACCACATCCCACGTGCTGTCCAAGTGGACCTGGGAGGGCCGTATACTTACCCCTTGTTCAGGTTAACAGATTGCTTGTTGACACCGTAAGGTTACCACAATCTGCCCAGACAAGGTTGAGAAAGTGAGTCTCCTATGAAGAGGTCTGGTCAAGTCCGCAAGAAAAGGAGAACAAGCAGACACCCAGGGAACTGGATGTGGAGCAGACTCCCGGCCCGACCAGAGTCCAAGAAGAATCTTCCTGATGGTTCTAGTAGGATGAGAGTCTCCTGGAGAGTCCAAGGAAATAGCCTTCAAAAAGGCCTTGGAGATTGTGCTCAAGGTCCTGATGAGGATCTGGAAGTCTCGAAGGTCTAAACGACGATTCGTGACGATGGGGTGTGTGCAAGAAGGTCCAGGGCCAAGTGGGTACTCTATAATGGGAACCCGGCTTTCCGCTCGTGGTGGGGGAAAAAAAATAAATAATAAAGAAGAATAATAAAGAAGACTTACCGTGTAAGTAGATAGAGGAGGTCGAGACGAGTCCGGTGGTATGCTTTCTATCTCGATCGGACTTACGGAAGACGAGATATCCACGTGTAAAGAAAGTTTCCATCGACCAAGTGCATTATGGGTCAAAATCCTGGATGGGCGTGGCTAAAATAATTATGCATAATGGTGCATTATGGGTAAAAATCCTTGATGGGCGTGGTTAAAATAATTATGCATTCAGGTGCATTATGGGTAAAAAGAACAAAATTGAAACCGCGAGTGAAAACACTCGTGAAATTCATGGGGTTCCGGCCGAGATGAAGGCCGGGTCATGGATTTTCGGATCCGCCGGTGAGACCTCGTCTCCCATGGGGCCTCTTGGGGCCTCCTTTGTGAAATTAATACTGGCTATACTATGGTTATAGTAGAATCCATTATTGGTTGATTCAAGATTGACTCACCAATTGGAGTCTCGGCCAGGGAAGACTACGCCCTGTTGAAGGAAAACCCTGAGAAACCTCCAGGGTTAAGATTAGAGAATGCAGGGCTTTAAGATATAGGGTTCCAGACAAGGAATAGAGGTTCCAAAAAGAACATGGGTTCCAGATAGGAATTAGACCAAGCGGTCCAGGTTAGGGCTCCAGATAGCCGATAGCCCAAGGGTTCCGGATTGCGGTTGGGATTCCAGACAGGAATTAGGCTTTAGGTTCCCCTAGTTGTTATGGCTAAGGTGTAAGGGTTAGAGTTTGGGTTCCTAAGGTGTAAGGGTTATGGTTATGGTTCCTAAGAGGTTATGGTTAGAATGAGGTATCTGGATCAGGTTAAAAAGAGCCAAATTAAGGTGTTAAATTTAGGTTTAGGCAATGTCCTCAGTTTTTTAGGTTTAGGCATTATTGCCGAGGTTATGGTTTAGGATTAGGCAAAATCTCTCGTTTTTTAGGGGTTAGGCATTGACCCTCAAAGTCTTAGGTTTAGGCATTGTAACTGCGAGTAAATTAGGGGCCGGAAGTTGGAAACCTGGTTAATCTCCCACCTAAATATTTTAGACTATTTAAGTTACCGATCCAGAGTGGAGATGGATCAGGGGCTGGAAGTTGCGTACCGGGTTAGGTCTCAACAACAACCTTGCCGGGGTAGGCAAGCCCTGCTCACATCAAACCCCTCCAGTTCCTAATCTCCTACTTGAATATTTTAGACTATTTAAGTTACCGATCCAGAGTGGAGATGGATCAGGGTCTGGAAGTTGCGTACCGGGTTAGGTCTCAACAACAACCTTGCCGGAGTAGGCAAGCCCTGCTCACATCAAACCCCTCCAGATCCTAATCTCCTACTTAAATATTTTAGACTATTTAAGTTACCGATCCAGAGTGGAGATGGATCAGGGGCTGGAAGTTGCGTACCGGGTTAGGTCTCAATCAACAACCTTGCCGGAGTAGGCAAGCCCTGCTCACATCAAACCCCTCCAGATCATAATCTCCTACTTAAATATTTTAGACTATTTAAGTTACCGATCCAGAGTGGAGATGGATCAGGGGCTGGAAGTTGCGTACCGGGTTAGGTCTCAACAACAACCTTGCCGGAGTAGGCAAGCCCTGCTCACATCTAACCCCTCTAGCTCCTAGTCTCCTACTTAAATATTTTAGATTACTTAACTTACCGATCCAGAGTGGAGATGGATCAGGGGCTGGAAGCTGCGTACCGGGTTAGGTCTCAACAACAACCTTGCCGGAGTAGGCAAGCCCTGCTCACATCAAACACCTCCAGATCCTAATCTCCTACTTAAATATTTTAGACTATTTAAGTTAACGATCCAGAGTGGAGATGGATCAGGGGCTGGAAGCTGCGTACCGGGTTAGGTCTCAACAACAACCTTGCCGGAGTAGGCAAGCCCTGCTCACATCAAACACCTCCAGATCCTAATCTCCTACTTAAATATTTTAGACTATTTAAGTTAACGATCCAGAGTGGAGATGGATCAGGGGCTGGAAGCTGCGTACCGGGTTAGGTCTCAACAACAACCTTGCCGGAGTAGGCAAGCCCTGCTCACATCAAACCCCTCTAGCTCCTAGTCTCCTACTTAAATATTTTAGACTATTTAAGTTGCCGATCCAGAGTGGAGATGGATCAGGGTCTGGAAGTTGCGTACCGGGTTAGGTCTCAACAACAACCTTGCCGGAGTAGGCAAGCCCTGCTCACATCAAACCCCTCTAGCTCCTAGTCTCCTACTTAAATATTTTAGACTATTTAAGTTACCGATCCAGAGTGGAGATGGGTCAGGGGCTGGAAGTTGCGTACCGGGTTAGGTCTCAACAACAACCTTGCCGGAGTAGGCAAGCCCTGCTCACATCGAACCCCTCTAGCTCCTAGTCTCCTACTTAAATATATTTTAGACTATTTAAGTTACCGATTTAGAGTGGAGATGGATCAGGGGCTGGAAGTTGCGTACCGGGTTAGGTCTCAACAACAACCTTGCCGGGGTAGGCAAGCCCTGCTCACATCATACCCCTCTAGCTCCTAAATAGATCAAAGAGGGACGTGGGAAATCCCATTTTTGGTCATTAAAGGTAAGTAAACAGATTTAGTTATTATATTATATAGATTAGAGGTAGTGATGTATATTTAAGGTAAGTAAATTGATATAGTAATTATTTATAGAACCAGGGTAGGAATGAATCAGAGACTTGGAAGTAGCGGACCGGGTTAGGTCTCAACAACAACCCCGCCGGGTTAGGCGTGCTCTGCTCCCATTGCTCCTCTCAAACTCTTCACTAGAGCAGAAAGGGGCATGGAAAATCCCTGACCATGGATTCTAATAAATTCTATTTTATTGGTGATCAGAAGTTTGCAAAGAAGATCCGCTGAAACAGCTAGATGGACATAGGCGGAGTAGCCCTTTTACCACCCACCGTTTCAACAGACCGGGTCGTGATTATATGCGGCTGCCCATGGGAATGGTTGTCCGAAGGCACTGGCGGGTTAGGTGTAAGTAGTTCTATCTCGATGACTCTCCCCACTCTGTCTGACGACTAGAGCAGTTTGGTATAGAGAGCCAAAGGCAATGCACGGGCCGGCGCTTGTCACTCTGTTCCCAGGGTCCATTAATCACGTTCATTGCATACTTCATGAGTCACCACGGTGCCTAAATAACGTAAAAGTTTTTAGAGTATTAGGCTAAGGTTTATTTTGGTGTCAATATACATTATGGTTAACTACGTTAACATGATTTACTAAATGTTAAAGGCTTTGGTCCGAAAGTGTTAGGCCTGTTTTTAAAGGTTAAGTTTAGGCATATATCCCGATTGGTTAGGTTTAGAAAGAGACAAAGGTTAAGGTTAATTTAGTTAACTGTAATCTTAGGCAGTCAAAAGAACTAATTTTAGTTTAGGTTTAGGTAATAACCCTAAGTGGTTAAGGTTAGAAAATGACTAAGGTTGAGGCTAGTTAAAAGTTAGGTTTAGGTCATAAGAAGGGTAAGTAGATTTGAAGTTTAGATTGAAAAGGTTTACGGTTTTAAAAGAATTGTGGGACACCTCATCAGTGGTGTACCTCGAGATCATCGGGTGTTTCACCATTTACCACCAGACACCCTCACTCGAAGGCAGGACCCCGGGGTGATCAAGTCCCGGGGCGTGTCCCATAGCCAATTTAGGGTTAGGGTTAGGCTAAGCTTGGCATTAACAGCTAAAGGTGGTTAATTAGATCTTTTAAGAGAATTTATTTTGGTCTGTGCCAAGCTTTAAGTTTTGTTTAAAATTATCGGTTTCGGAATTTAACGGTAAGTTTTTTGGCTAAAATGGTTACATCTAAAAGGTAAGTTTGTGAAGGTAAGTGTTTAGCGATTTAAAGTTAAGCTAAAATTATGGAAGGCAGAATCAAAGGTATGTGGTGCAAAAATGTGCTGTTGTATGAGTGGGGCTAACCCCCATAGAAGACTTGGCCACGTTTAAGGTCTTTGACGCCATAGACCACCACATCCCACGTGCTGTCCAAGTGGACCTGGGAGGGCCGTATACTTACCCCTTGTTCAGGTTAACAGATTGCTTGTTGACACCGTAAGGTTACCACAATCTGCCCAGACAAGGTTGAGAAAGTGAGTCTCCTATGAAGAGGTCTGGTCAAGTCCGCAAGAAAAGGAGAACAAGCAGACACCCAGGGAACTGGATGTGGAGCAGACTCCCGGCCCGACCAGAGTCCAAGAAGAATCTTCCTGATGGTTCTAGTAGGATGAGAGTCTCCTGGAGAGTCCAAGGAAATAGCCTTCAAAAAGGCCTTGGAGATTGTGCTCAAGGTCCTGATGAGGATCTGGAAGTCTCGAAGGTCTAAACGACGATTCGTGACGATGGGGTGTGTGCAAGAAGGTCCAGGGCCAAGTGGGTACTCTATAATGGGAACCCGGCTTTCCGCTCGTGGTGGGGGAAAAAAAATAAATAATAAAGAAGAATAATAAAGAAGACTTACCGTGTAAGTAGATAGAGGAGGTCGAGACGAGTCCGGTGGTATGCTTTCTATCTCGATCGGACTTACGGAAGACGAGATATCCACGTGTAAAGAAAGTTTCCATCGACCAAGTGCATTATGGGTCAAAATCCTGGATGGGCGTGGCTAAAATAATTATGCATAATGGTGCATTATGGGTAAAAATCCTTGATGGGCGTGGTTAAAATAATTATGCATTCAGGTGCATTATGGGTAAAAAGAACAAAATTGAAACCGCGAGTGAAAACACTCGTGAAATTCATGGGGTTCCGGCCGAGATGAAGGCCGGGTCATGGATTTTCGGATCCGCCGGTGAGACCTCGTCTCCCATGGGGCCTCTTGGGGCCTCCTTTGTGAAATTAATACTGGCTATACTATGGTTATAGTAGAATCCATTATTGGTTGATTCAAGATTGACTCACCAATTGGAGTCTCGGCCAGGGAAGACTACGCCCTGTTGAAGGAAAACCCTGAGAAACCTCCAGGGTTAAGATTAGAGAATGCAGGGCTTTAAGATATAGGGTTCCAGACAAGGAATAGAGGTTCCAAAAAGAACATGGGTTCCAGATAGGAATTAGACCAAGCGGTCCAGGTTAGGGCTCCAGATAGCCGATAGCCCAAGGGTTCCGGATTGCGGTTGGGATTCCAGACAGGAATTAGGCTTTAGGTTCCCCTAGTTGTTATGGCTAAGGTGTAAGGGTTAGAGTTTGGGTTCCTAAGGTGTAAGGGTTATGGTTATGGTTCCTAAGAGGTTATGGTTAGAATGAGGTATCTGGATCAGGTTAAAAAGAGCCAAATTAAGGTGTTAAATTTAGGTTTAGGCAATGTCCTCAGTTTTTTAGGTTTAGGCATTATTGCCGAGGTTATGGTTTAGGATTAGGCAAAATCTCTCGTTTTTTAGGGGTTAGGCATTGACCCTCAAAGTCTTAGGTTTAGGCATTGTAACTGCGAGTAAATTAGGGGCCGGAAGTTGGAAACCTGGTTAATCTCCCACCTAAATATTTTAGACTATTTAAGTTACCGATCCAGAGTGGAGATGGATCAGGGGCTGGAAGTTGCGTACCGGGTTAGGTCTCAACAACAACCTTGCCGGGGTAGGCAAGCCCTGCTCACATCAAACCCCTCCAGTTCCTAATCTCCTACTTGAATATTTTAGACTATTTAAGTTACCGATCCAGAGTGGAGATGGATCAGGGTCTGGAAGTTGCGTACCGGGTTAGGTCTCAACAACAACCTTGCCGGAGTAGGCAAGCCCTGCTCACATCAAACCCCTCCAGATCCTAATCTCCTACTTAAATATTTTAGACTATTTAAGTTACCGATCCAGAGTGGAGATGGATCAGGGGCTGGAAGTTGCGTACCGGGTTAGGTCTCAATCAACAACCTTGCCGGAGTAGGCAAGCCCTGCTCACATCAAACCCCTCCAGATCATAATCTCCTACTTAAATATTTTAGACTATTTAAGTTACCGATCCAGAGTGGAGATGGATCAGGGGCTGGAAGTTGCGTACCGGGTTAGGTCTCAACAACAACCTTGCCGGAGTAGGCAAGCCCTGCTCACATCTAACCCCTCTAGCTCCTAGTCTCCTACTTAAATATTTTAGATTACTTAACTTACCGATCCAGAGTGGAGATGGATCAGGGGCTGGAAGCTGCGTACCGGGTTAGGTCTCAACAACAACCTTGCCGGAGTAGGCAAGCCCTGCTCACATCAAACACCTCCAGATCCTAATCTCCTACTTAAATATTTTAGACTATTTAAGTTAACGATCCAGAGTGGAGATGGATCAGGGGCTGGAAGCTGCGTACCGGGTTAGGTCTCAACAACAACCTTGCCGGAGTAGGCAAGCCCTGCTCACATCAAACACCTCCAGATCCTAATCTCCTACTTAAATATTTTAGACTATTTAAGTTAACGATCCAGAGTGGAGATGGATCAGGGGCTGGAAGCTGCGTACCGGGTTAGGTCTCAACAACAACCTTGCCGGAGTAGGCAAGCCCTGCTCACATCAAACCCCTCTAGCTCCTAGTCTCCTACTTAAATATTTTAGACTATTTAAGTTGCCGATCCAGAGTGGAGATGGATCAGGGTCTGGAAGTTGCGTACCGGGTTAGGTCTCAACAACAACCTTGCCGGAGTAGGCAAGCCCTGCTCACATCAAACCCCTCTAGCTCCTAGTCTCCTACTTAAATATTTTAGACTATTTAAGTTACCGATCCAGAGTGGAGATGGGTCAGGGGCTGGAAGTTGCGTACCGGGTTAGGTCTCAACAACAACCTTGCCGGAGTAGGCAAGCCCTGCTCACATCGAACCCCTCTAGCTCCTAGTCTCCTACTTAAATATATTTTAGACTATTTAAGTTACCGATTTAGAGTGGAGATGGATCAGGGGCTGGAAGTTGCGTACCGGGTTAGGTCTCAACAACAACCTTGCCGGGGTAGGCAAGCCCTGCTCACATCATACCCCTCTAGCTCCTAAATAGATCAAAGAGGGACGTGGGAAATCCCATTTTTGGTCATTAAAGGTAAGTAAACAGATTTAGTTATTATATTATATAGATTAGAGGTAGTGATGTATATTTAAGGTAAGTAAATTGATATAGTAATTATTTATAGAACCAGGGTAGGAATGAATCAGAGACTTGGAAGTAGCGGACCGGGTTAGGTCTCAACAACAACCCCGCCGGGTTAGGCGTGCTCTGCTCCCATTGCTCCTCTCAAACTCTTCACTAGAGCAGAAAGGGGCATGGAAAATCCCTGACCATGGATTCTAATAAATTCTATTTTATTGGTGATCAGAAGTTTGCAAAGAAGATCCGCTGAAACAGCTAGATGGACATAGGCGGAGTAGCCCTTTTACCACCCACCGTTTCAACAGACCGGGTCGTGATTATATGCGGCTGCCCATGGGAATGGTTGTCCGAAGGCACTGGCGGGTTAGGTGTAAGTAGTTCTATCTCGATGACTCTCCCCACTCTGTCTGACGACTAGAGCAGTTTGGTATAGAGAGCCAAAGGCAATGCACGGGCCGGCGCTTGTCACTCTGTTCCCAGGGTCCATTAATCACGTTCATTGCATACTTCATGAGTCACCACGGTGCCTAAATAACGTAAAAGTTTTTAGAGTATTAGGCTAAGGTTTATTTTGGTGTCAATATACATTATGGTTAACTACGTTAACATGATTTACTAAATGTTAAAGGCTTTGGTCCGAAAGTGTTAGGCCTGTTTTTAAAGGTTAAGTTTAGGCATATATCCCGATTGGTTAGGTTTAGAAAGAGACAAAGGTTAAGGTTAATTTAGTTAACTGTAATCTTAGGCAGTCAAAAGAACTAATTTTAGTTTAGGTTTAGGTAATAACCCTAAGTGGTTAAGGTTAGAAAATGACTAAGGTTGAGGCTAGTTAAAAGTTAGGTTTAGGTCATAAGAAGGGTAAGTAGATTTGAAGTTTAGATTGAAAAGGTTTACGGTTTTAAAAGAATTGTGGGACACCTCATCAGTGGTGTACCTCGAGATCATCGGGTGTTTCACCATTTACCACCAGACACCCTCACTCGAAGGCAGGACCCCGGGGTGATCAAGTCCCGGGGCGTGTCCCATAGCCAATTTAGGGTTAGGGTTAGGCTAAGCTTGGCATTAACAGCTAAAGGTGGTTAATTAGATCTTTTAAGAGAATTTATTTTGGTCTGTGCCAAGCTTTAAGTTTTGTTTAAAATTATCGGTTTCGGAATTTAACGGTAAGTTTTTTGGCTAAAATGGTTACATCTAAAAGGTAAGTTTGTGAAGGTAAGTGTTTAGCGATTTAAAGTTAAGCTAAAATTATGGAAGGCAGAATCAAAGGTATGTGGTGCAAAAATGTGCTGTTGTATGAGTGGGGCTAACCCCCATAGAAGACTTGGCCACGTTTAAGGTCTTTGACGCCATAGACCACCACATCCCACGTGCTGTCCAAGTGGACCTGGGAGGGCCGTATACTTACCCCTTGTTCAGGTTAACAGATTGCTTGTTGACACCGTAAGGTTACCACAATCTGCCCAGACAAGGTTGAGAAAGTGAGTCTCCTATGAAGAGGTCTGGTCAAGTCCGCAAGAAAAGGAGAACAAGCAGACACCCAGGGAACTGGATGTGGAGCAGACTCCCGGCCCGACCAGAGTCCAAGAAGAATCTTCCTGATGGTTCTAGTAGGATGAGAGTCTCCTGGAGAGTCCAAGGAAATAGCCTTCAAAAAGGCCTTGGAGATTGTGCTCAAGGTCCTGATGAGGATCTGGAAGTCTCGAAGGTCTAAACGACGATTCGTGACGATGGGGTGTGTGCAAGAAGGTCCAGGGCCAAGTGGGTACTCTATAATGGGAACCCGGCTTTCCGCTCGTGGTGGGGGAAAAAAAATAAATAATAAAGAAGAATAATAAAGAAGACTTACCGTGTAAGTAGATAGAGGAGGTCGAGACGAGTCCGGTGGTATGCTTTCTATCTCGATCGGACTTACGGAAGACGAGATATCCACGTGTAAAGAAAGTTTCCATCGACCAAGTGCATTATGGGTCAAAATCCTGGATGGGCGTGGCTAAAATAATTATGCATAATGGTGCATTATGGGTAAAAATCCTTGATGGGCGTGGTTAAAATAATTATGCATTCAGGTGCATTATGGGTAAAAAGAACAAAATTGAAACCGCGAGTGAAAACACTCGTGAAATTCATGGGGTTCCGGCCGAGATGAAGGCCGGGTCATGGATTTTCGGATCCGCCGGTGAGACCTCGTCTCCCATGGGGCCTCTTGGGGCCTCCTTTGTGAAATTAATACTGGCTATACTATGGTTATAGTAGAATCCATTATTGGTTGATTCAAGATTGACTCACCAATTGGAGTCTCGGCCAGGGAAGACTACGCCCTGTTGAAGGAAAACCCTGAGAAACCTCCAGGGTTAAGATTAGAGAATGCAGGGCTTTAAGATATAGGGTTCCAGACAAGGAATAGAGGTTCCAAAAAGAACATGGGTTCCAGATAGGAATTAGACCAAGCGGTCCAGGTTAGGGCTCCAGATAGCCGATAGCCCAAGGGTTCCGGATTGCGGTTGGGATTCCAGACAGGAATTAGGCTTTAGGTTCCCCTAGTTGTTATGGCTAAGGTGTAAGGGTTAGAGTTTGGGTTCCTAAGGTGTAAGGGTTATGGTTATGGTTCCTAAGAGGTTATGGTTAGAATGAGGTATCTGGATCAGGTTAAAAAGAGCCAAATTAAGGTGTTAAATTTAGGTTTAGGCAATGTCCTCAGTTTTTTAGGTTTAGGCATTATTGCCGAGGTTATGGTTTAGGATTAGGCAAAATCTCTCGTTTTTTAGGGGTTAGGCATTGACCCTCAAAGTCTTAGGTTTAGGCATTGTAACTGCGAGTAAATTAGGGGCCGGAAGTTGGAAACCTGGTTAATCTCCCACCTAAATATTTTAGACTATTTAAGTTACCGATCCAGAGTGGAGATGGATCAGGGGCTGGAAGTTGCGTACCGGGTTAGGTCTCAACAACAACCTTGCCGGGGTAGGCAAGCCCTGCTCACATCAAACCCCTCCAGTTCCTAATCTCCTACTTGAATATTTTAGACTATTTAAGTTACCGATCCAGAGTGGAGATGGATCAGGGTCTGGAAGTTGCGTACCGGGTTAGGTCTCAACAACAACCTTGCCGGAGTAGGCAAGCCCTGCTCACATCAAACCCCTCCAGATCCTAATCTCCTACTTAAATATTTTAGACTATTTAAGTTACCGATCCAGAGTGGAGATGGATCAGGGGCTGGAAGTTGCGTACCGGGTTAGGTCTCAATCAACAACCTTGCCGGAGTAGGCAAGCCCTGCTCACATCAAACCCCTCCAGATCATAATCTCCTACTTAAATATTTTAGACTATTTAAGTTACCGATCCAGAGTGGAGATGGATCAGGGGCTGGAAGTTGCGTACCGGGTTAGGTCTCAACAACAACCTTGCCGGAGTAGGCAAGCCCTGCTCACATCTAACCCCTCTAGCTCCTAGTCTCCTACTTAAATATTTTAGATTACTTAACTTACCGATCCAGAGTGGAGATGGATCAGGGGCTGGAAGCTGCGTACCGGGTTAGGTCTCAACAACAACCTTGCCGGAGTAGGCAAGCCCTGCTCACATCAAACACCTCCAGATCCTAATCTCCTACTTAAATATTTTAGACTATTTAAGTTAACGATCCAGAGTGGAGATGGATCAGGGGCTGGAAGCTGCGTACCGGGTTAGGTCTCAACAACAACCTTGCCGGAGTAGGCAAGCCCTGCTCACATCAAACACCTCCAGATCCTAATCTCCTACTTAAATATTTTAGACTATTTAAGTTAACGATCCAGAGTGGAGATGGATCAGGGGCTGGAAGCTGCGTACCGGGTTAGGTCTCAACAACAACCTTGCCGGAGTAGGCAAGCCCTGCTCACATCAAACCCCTCTAGCTCCTAGTCTCCTACTTAAATATTTTAGACTATTTAAGTTGCCGATCCAGAGTGGAGATGGATCAGGGTCTGGAAGTTGCGTACCGGGTTAGGTCTCAACAACAACCTTGCCGGAGTAGGCAAGCCCTGCTCACATCAAACCCCTCTAGCTCCTAGTCTCCTACTTAAATATTTTAGACTATTTAAGTTACCGATCCAGAGTGGAGATGGGTCAGGGGCTGGAAGTTGCGTACCGGGTTAGGTCTCAACAACAACCTTGCCGGAGTAGGCAAGCCCTGCTCACATCGAACCCCTCTAGCTCCTAGTCTCCTACTTAAATATATTTTAGACTATTTAAGTTACCGATTTAGAGTGGAGATGGATCAGGGGCTGGAAGTTGCGTACCGGGTTAGGTCTCAACAACAACCTTGCCGGGGTAGGCAAGCCCTGCTCACATCATACCCCTCTAGCTCCTAAATAGATCAAAGAGGGACGTGGGAAATCCCATTTTTGGTCATTAAAGGTAAGTAAACAGATTTAGTTATTATATTATATAGATTAGAGGTAGTGATGTATATTTAAGGTAAGTAAATTGATATAGTAATTATTTATAGAACCAGGGTAGGAATGAATCAGAGACTTGGAAGTAGCGGACCGGGTTAGGTCTCAACAACAACCCCGCCGGGTTAGGCGTGCTCTGCTCCCATTGCTCCTCTCAAACTCTTCACTAGAGCAGAAAGGGGCATGGAAAATCCCTGACCATGGATTCTAATAAATTCTATTTTATTGGTGATCAGAAGTTTGCAAAGAAGATCCGCTGAAACAGCTAGATGGACATAGGCGGAGTAGCCCTTTTACCACCCACCGTTTCAACAGACCGGGTCGTGATTATATGCGGCTGCCCATGGGAATGGTTGTCCGAAGGCACTGGCGGGTTAGGTGTAAGTAGTTCTATCTCGATGACTCTCCCCACTCTGTCTGACGACTAGAGCAGTTTGGTATAGAGAGCCAAAGGCAATGCACGGGCCGGCGCTTGTCACTCTGTTCCCAGGGTCCATTAATCACGTTCATTGCATACTTCATGAGTCACCACGGTGCCTAAATAACGTAAAAGTTTTTAGAGTATTAGGCTAAGGTTTATTTTGGTGTCAATATACATTATGGTTAACTACGTTAACATGATTTACTAAATGTTAAAGGCTTTGGTCCGAAAGTGTTAGGCCTGTTTTTAAAGGTTAAGTTTAGGCATATATCCCGATTGGTTAGGTTTAGAAAGAGACAAAGGTTAAGGTTAATTTAGTTAACTGTAATCTTAGGCAGTCAAAAGAACTAATTTTAGTTTAGGTTTAGGTAATAACCCTAAGTGGTTAAGGTTAGAAAATGACTAAGGTTGAGGCTAGTTAAAAGTTAGGTTTAGGTCATAAGAAGGGTAAGTAGATTTGAAGTTTAGATTGAAAAGGTTTACGGTTTTAAAAGAATTGTGGGACACCTCATCAGTGGTGTACCTCGAGATCATCGGGTGTTTCACCATTTACCACCAGACACCCTCACTCGAAGGCAGGACCCCGGGGTGATCAAGTCCCGGGGCGTGTCCCATAGCCAATTTAGGGTTAGGGTTAGGCTAAGCTTGGCATTAACAGCTAAAGGTGGTTAATTAGATCTTTTAAGAGAATTTATTTTGGTCTGTGCCAAGCTTTAAGTTTTGTTTAAAATTATCGGTTTCGGAATTTAACGGTAAGTTTTTTGGCTAAAATGGTTACATCTAAAAGGTAAGTTTGTGAAGGTAAGTGTTTAGCGATTTAAAGTTAAGCTAAAATTATGGAAGGCAGAATCAAAGGTATGTGGTGCAAAAATGTGCTGTTGTATGAGTGGGGCTAACCCCCATAGAAGACTTGGCCACGTTTAAGGTCTTTGACGCCATAGACCACCACATCCCACGTGCTGTCCAAGTGGACCTGGGAGGGCCGTATACTTACCCCTTGTTCAGGTTAACAGATTGCTTGTTGACACCGTAAGGTTACCACAATCTGCCCAGACAAGGTTGAGAAAGTGAGTCTCCTATGAAGAGGTCTGGTCAAGTCCGCAAGAAAAGGAGAACAAGCAGACACCCAGGGAACTGGATGTGGAGCAGACTCCCGGCCCGACCAGAGTCCAAGAAGAATCTTCCTGATGGTTCTAGTAGGATGAGAGTCTCCTGGAGAGTCCAAGGAAATAGCCTTCAAAAAGGCCTTGGAGATTGTGCTCAAGGTCCTGATGAGGATCTGGAAGTCTCGAAGGTCTAAACGACGATTCGTGACGATGGGGTGTGTGCAAGAAGGTCCAGGGCCAAGTGGGTACTCTATAATGGGAACCCGGCTTTCCGCTCGTGGTGGGGGAAAAAAAATAAATAATAAAGAAGAATAATAAAGAAGACTTACCGTGTAAGTAGATAGAGGAGGTCGAGACGAGTCCGGTGGTATGCTTTCTATCTCGATCGGACTTACGGAAGACGAGATATCCACGTGTAAAGAAAGTTTCCATCGACCAAGTGCATTATGGGTCAAAATCCTGGATGGGCGTGGCTAAAATAATTATGCATAATGGTGCATTATGGGTAAAAATCCTTGATGGGCGTGGTTAAAATAATTATGCATTCAGGTGCATTATGGGTAAAAAGAACAAAATTGAAACCGCGAGTGAAAACACTCGTGAAATTCATGGGGTTCCGGCCGAGATGAAGGCCGGGTCATGGATTTTCGGATCCGCCGGTGAGACCTCGTCTCCCATGGGGCCTCTTGGGGCCTCCTTTGTGAAATTAATACTGGCTATACTATGGTTATAGTAGAATCCATTATTGGTTGATTCAAGATTGACTCACCAATTGGAGTCTCGGCCAGGGAAGACTACGCCCTGTTGAAGGAAAACCCTGAGAAACCTCCAGGGTTAAGATTAGAGAATGCAGGGCTTTAAGATATAGGGTTCCAGACAAGGAATAGAGGTTCCAAAAAGAACATGGGTTCCAGATAGGAATTAGACCAAGCGGTCCAGGTTAGGGCTCCAGATAGCCGATAGCCCAAGGGTTCCGGATTGCGGTTGGGATTCCAGACAGGAATTAGGCTTTAGGTTCCCCTAGTTGTTATGGCTAAGGTGTAAGGGTTAGAGTTTGGGTTCCTAAGGTGTAAGGGTTATGGTTATGGTTCCTAAGAGGTTATGGTTAGAATGAGGTATCTGGATCAGGTTAAAAAGAGCCAAATTAAGGTGTTAAATTTAGGTTTAGGCAATGTCCTCAGTTTTTTAGGTTTAGGCATTATTGCCGAGGTTATGGTTTAGGATTAGGCAAAATCTCTCGTTTTTTAGGGGTTAGGCATTGACCCTCAAAGTCTTAGGTTTAGGCATTGTAACTGCGAGTAAATTAGGGGCCGGAAGTTGGAAACCTGGTTAATCTCCCACCTAAATATTTTAGACTATTTAAGTTACCGATCCAGAGTGGAGATGGATCAGGGGCTGGAAGTTGCGTACCGGGTTAGGTCTCAACAACAACCTTGCCGGGGTAGGCAAGCCCTGCTCACATCAAACCCCTCCAGTTCCTAATCTCCTACTTGAATATTTTAGACTATTTAAGTTACCGATCCAGAGTGGAGATGGATCAGGGTCTGGAAGTTGCGTACCGGGTTAGGTCTCAACAACAACCTTGCCGGAGTAGGCAAGCCCTGCTCACATCAAACCCCTCCAGATCCTAATCTCCTACTTAAATATTTTAGACTATTTAAGTTACCGATCCAGAGTGGAGATGGATCAGGGGCTGGAAGTTGCGTACCGGGTTAGGTCTCAATCAACAACCTTGCCGGAGTAGGCAAGCCCTGCTCACATCAAACCCCTCCAGATCATAATCTCCTACTTAAATATTTTAGACTATTTAAGTTACCGATCCAGAGTGGAGATGGATCAGGGGCTGGAAGTTGCGTACCGGGTTAGGTCTCAACAACAACCTTGCCGGAGTAGGCAAGCCCTGCTCACATCTAACCCCTCTAGCTCCTAGTCTCCTACTTAAATATTTTAGATTACTTAACTTACCGATCCAGAGTGGAGATGGATCAGGGGCTGGAAGCTGCGTACCGGGTTAGGTCTCAACAACAACCTTGCCGGAGTAGGCAAGCCCTGCTCACATCAAACACCTCCAGATCCTAATCTCCTACTTAAATATTTTAGACTATTTAAGTTAACGATCCAGAGTGGAGATGGATCAGGGGCTGGAAGCTGCGTACCGGGTTAGGTCTCAACAACAACCTTGCCGGAGTAGGCAAGCCCTGCTCACATCAAACACCTCCAGATCCTAATCTCCTACTTAAATATTTTAGACTATTTAAGTTAACGATCCAGAGTGGAGATGGATCAGGGGCTGGAAGCTGCGTACCGGGTTAGGTCTCAACAACAACCTTGCCGGAGTAGGCAAGCCCTGCTCACATCAAACCCCTCTAGCTCCTAGTCTCCTACTTAAATATTTTAGACTATTTAAGTTGCCGATCCAGAGTGGAGATGGATCAGGGTCTGGAAGTTGCGTACCGGGTTAGGTCTCAACAACAACCTTGCCGGAGTAGGCAAGCCCTGCTCACATCAAACCCCTCTAGCTCCTAGTCTCCTACTTAAATATTTTAGACTATTTAAGTTACCGATCCAGAGTGGAGATGGGTCAGGGGCTGGAAGTTGCGTACCGGGTTAGGTCTCAACAACAACCTTGCCGGAGTAGGCAAGCCCTGCTCACATCGAACCCCTCTAGCTCCTAGTCTCCTACTTAAATATATTTTAGACTATTTAAGTTACCGATTTAGAGTGGAGATGGATCAGGGGCTGGAAGTTGCGTACCGGGTTAGGTCTCAACAACAACCTTGCCGGGGTAGGCAAGCCCTGCTCACATCATACCCCTCTAGCTCCTAAATAGATCAAAGAGGGACGTGGGAAATCCCATTTTTGGTCATTAAAGGTAAGTAAACAGATTTAGTTATTATATTATATAGATTAGAGGTAGTGATGTATATTTAAGGTAAGTAAATTGATATAGTAATTATTTATAGAACCAGGGTAGGAATGAATCAGAGACTTGGAAGTAGCGGACCGGGTTAGGTCTCAACAACAACCCCGCCGGGTTAGGCGTGCTCTGCTCCCATTGCTCCTCTCAAACTCTTCACTAGAGCAGAAAGGGGCATGGAAAATCCCTGACCATGGATTCTAATAAATTCTATTTTATTGGTGATCAGAAGTTTGCAAAGAAGATCCGCTGAAACAGCTAGATGGACATAGGCGGAGTAGCCCTTTTACCACCCACCGTTTCAACAGACCGGGTCGTGATTATATGCGGCTGCCCATGGGAATGGTTGTCCGAAGGCACTGGCGGGTTAGGTGTAAGTAGTTCTATCTCGATGACTCTCCCCACTCTGTCTGACGACTAGAGCAGTTTGGTATAGAGAGCCAAAGGCAATGCACGGGCCGGCGCTTGTCACTCTGTTCCCAGGGTCCATTAATCACGTTCATTGCATACTTCATGAGTCACCACGGTGCCTAAATAACGTAAAAGTTTTTAGAGTATTAGGCTAAGGTTTATTTTGGTGTCAATATACATTATGGTTAACTACGTTAACATGATTTACTAAATGTTAAAGGCTTTGGTCCGAAAGTGTTAGGCCTGTTTTTAAAGGTTAAGTTTAGGCATATATCCCGATTGGTTAGGTTTAGAAAGAGACAAAGGTTAAGGTTAATTTAGTTAACTGTAATCTTAGGCAGTCAAAAGAACTAATTTTAGTTTAGGTTTAGGTAATAACCCTAAGTGGTTAAGGTTAGAAAATGACTAAGGTTGAGGCTAGTTAAAAGTTAGGTTTAGGTCATAAGAAGGGTAAGTAGATTTGAAGTTTAGATTGAAAAGGTTTACGGTTTTAAAAGAATTGTGGGACACCTCATCAGTGGTGTACCTCGAGATCATCGGGTGTTTCACCATTTACCACCAGACACCCTCACTCGAAGGCAGGACCCCGGGGTGATCAAGTCCCGGGGCGTGTCCCATAGCCAATTTAGGGTTAGGGTTAGGCTAAGCTTGGCATTAACAGCTAAAGGTGGTTAATTAGATCTTTTAAGAGAATTTATTTTGGTCTGTGCCAAGCTTTAAGTTTTGTTTAAAATTATCGGTTTCGGAATTTAACGGTAAGTTTTTTGGCTAAAATGGTTACATCTAAAAGGTAAGTTTGTGAAGGTAAGTGTTTAGCGATTTAAAGTTAAGCTAAAATTATGGAAGGCAGAATCAAAGGTATGTGGTGCAAAAATGTGCTGTTGTATGAGTGGGGCTAACCCCCATAGAAGACTTGGCCACGTTTAAGGTCTTTGACGCCATAGACCACCACATCCCACGTGCTGTCCAAGTGGACCTGGGAGGGCCGTATACTTACCCCTTGTTCAGGTTAACAGATTGCTTGTTGACACCGTAAGGTTACCACAATCTGCCCAGACAAGGTTGAGAAAGTGAGTCTCCTATGAAGAGGTCTGGTCAAGTCCGCAAGAAAAGGAGAACAAGCAGACACCCAGGGAACTGGATGTGGAGCAGACTCCCGGCCCGACCAGAGTCCAAGAAGAATCTTCCTGATGGTTCTAGTAGGATGAGAGTCTCCTGGAGAGTCCAAGGAAATAGCCTTCAAAAAGGCCTTGGAGATTGTGCTCAAGGTCCTGATGAGGATCTGGAAGTCTCGAAGGTCTAAACGACGATTCGTGACGATGGGGTGTGTGCAAGAAGGTCCAGGGCCAAGTGGGTACTCTATAATGGGAACCCGGCTTTCCGCTCGTGGTGGGGGAAAAAAAATAAATAATAAAGAAGAATAATAAAGAAGACTTACCGTGTAAGTAGATAGAGGAGGTCGAGACGAGTCCGGTGGTATGCTTTCTATCTCGATCGGACTTACGGAAGACGAGATATCCACGTGTAAAGAAAGTTTCCATCGACCAAGTGCATTATGGGTCAAAATCCTGGATGGGCGTGGCTAAAATAATTATGCATAATGGTGCATTATGGGTAAAAATCCTTGATGGGCGTGGTTAAAATAATTATGCATTCAGGTGCATTATGGGTAAAAAGAACAAAATTGAAACCGCGAGTGAAAACACTCGTGAAATTCATGGGGTTCCGGCCGAGATGAAGGCCGGGTCATGGATTTTCGGATCCGCCGGTGAGACCTCGTCTCCCATGGGGCCTCTTGGGGCCTCCTTTGTGAAATTAATACTGGCTATACTATGGTTATAGTAGAATCCATTATTGGTTGATTCAAGATTGACTCACCAATTGGAGTCTCGGCCAGGGAAGACTACGCCCTGTTGAAGGAAAACCCTGAGAAACCTCCAGGGTTAAGATTAGAGAATGCAGGGCTTTAAGATATAGGGTTCCAGACAAGGAATAGAGGTTCCAAAAAGAACATGGGTTCCAGATAGGAATTAGACCAAGCGGTCCAGGTTAGGGCTCCAGATAGCCGATAGCCCAAGGGTTCCGGATTGCGGTTGGGATTCCAGACAGGAATTAGGCTTTAGGTTCCCCTAGTTGTTATGGCTAAGGTGTAAGGGTTAGAGTTTGGGTTCCTAAGGTGTAAGGGTTATGGTTATGGTTCCTAAGAGGTTATGGTTAGAATGAGGTATCTGGATCAGGTTAAAAAGAGCCAAATTAAGGTGTTAAATTTAGGTTTAGGCAATGTCCTCAGTTTTTTAGGTTTAGGCATTATTGCCGAGGTTATGGTTTAGGATTAGG